>NC_057802.1:484652453-484678053 GCF_018294505.1 Triticum aestivum | reverse complement strand
CCCCATGCCACCGCCCCACCACCGTGCCCCCACCGCCGGCAAGCACTGCCCCCACCCAGAACCCTAAGATTGATAGTGGGATACCTCTCTGGCGAGCCATCCTCCTTGCTGTCGGTGGTTCTTCCTTAACTCCGGCGAGACCCCCCACCCCCTGAAGATCGACTGACCCAAAAGTCGATTCAGTCGACTGAGGTGTAGCTAAATCAGAGCAGAGTAGCAGCACGAGCGAGGGGGAGAGCAGCAGCAGCAGCCAGAGAGAGTGAGCAAAAGCTGGAGCAGCAACAGCAGCGCGAGCGAGCGAGCGAGAGCCAGAGCAGCAGCAGTAGCGCGAGCGAGCGAGAGCCAGAGCAGCAGCAGAAGATCCAGCTGGTATGGATGCTGCCGCTGAAGGGGTCTCACACTGGGGGAGAGCCGCTGTGGAGATGTCACCCAAGGCGCCGGCTTCGAGGTAGCCGCTCCATGGGGGTGCGGGATGGAGCACCATTGGCACCGGGAGGTCGAGTTAAGGAGAAGGTGCGATGTGATGAGTGTACAACCTCTTTGGTGGCGCCGATAGGCCTCGGCTCGTCCGCGGAGTCGGTGAGGATGCTGCGGTTCCGGTGGAGCAGGTTAAGGCGGCGCTGTGGGGATGGAGCAGCCGCGATAGACGAGGCGGTCATCGGAGCAGCACCTTGGAGGTGGAGGACGGGGCGGCTGAACCAGCGGGACGACGAGATGGACGACGGATCCTCATCCGGGGAGGTGGATGAGGGACGTCGAGCTGTTGTGGTGGATGACGTCGTCGGGGAAGAGGCTCCGGCTGGGCAGCGGTGAGGTTTCGGACAGAGGAGGGTGGGGTTTCGCGGCTGGAGTGGAGAGGTTATGGTAGCCAGATTTCAAATGGCGAAAAGGAGGCAATGGGAGGGGGGAACCATGACTTAGGGACGCGCTTGTCCAGAATGTAGGGTGTGTTACAAAAGTACCCCCACCAATTTGAACTAGCGGCTCTTTCGGCTCAGGGTTAGAAGGGGGATTTCACATGTCGGGATTTGACAGCTGGAGGGAGTTTTCGCGTGTGTTGTAATTTCGGGATAGCAAGGCGTGGGTTGTGAAGGCGCCAGTTTTGGGAGCACGATATCTGAATTTTCGGGATATAACAAGGCGCGGGTTGAATTTTAGGGACAAGCCTAACGTGTAATATTGTACTTGTACGTACCAAATCAATTCGCACTTCCCATAACAAAAAAAATGAAAAAAATAAAACTATTCACACCACACAAAGAGAGAGTCTAGTCCCGTTTTACTATACAAATGCTATTCAAAGCTACTCCCTCCTTCCTTCTATATAGGGCCTATTAAGTTTTTCGAGGCTAACTTTGACCAAATATTAGAGCAATTATATATGACATGCAACTTACACAAAGCACAACGTTAAATTCGTGTGTGAAAGGAGCTTTCAATGATATAATTTTCACATTGTGCATGTCATGTACTATTTATCTTGTCAATAGTCAAAGGCGGTCTTAAAAAATGCATTAGGCCCTATATAGATGGAAGGAGGGAGTATGAATCCATGTTATGTCCAATTAAATTTTTTCGCTGGCTGTATAATGCATGTAACCTACTCATACCAACATTTTAGTGCATTTGAAATGTTTATACTACCGCTGCAATTCGAACTGAATTGGAATTCGTTTCTCTATTGCATAAGAATCTACAATCATGATTGTTGGCAACTTCAACCATCATTCGTGTATTACCTTAACAACACACCACATGATTACTATATAGGTAAATATGGAATGTGTACTATATGAACTCGAATTCAATTTTTTGAATACACTTGATGTTGATTCCAAATAATAGTACATTTGATGTACTAACTATATATTCATAATCTAAACCATGTTCCATACGTACATCGTGTTTATCACACAAAGTATAGTGCCCCGCCCCCTACATTATGACAACTATTTAGCCCTGAGCTGCAAAAGCCACACATTAGCCCAAATTATAATCAATGTTCTATATATTATATGTAGTACTAGCAAGATGCCCATGCATTCCACGGAACATCAACATGATTAAGGGGAGGCCTTATTTGCAAATATGGAGAGGGGTGTGGGTATCTTTTTTCAAAATTTCCATAGTTTCCTTCCTATCCGTCAGATATAAATTGGATGGCCTATATTGCAGGATGGCAGGCACACCATCATCATCAACTCTGTTTTTAATAAGAGTAGAGATAAAATATATTATATGTAGTATAACATGTTCATAACCACACCATGTGTATCACATTTATATATATTCACGCATGCGTTGGTTTAAAACACTATGATAAATTCTTCAAATATCCAAATTCGCTTTTTATAATGAATTATGATCTCTATTCGTCTTTTACACCCACACAATCCTCTTATCTTTGCAGCTAGCGCTAACTTTCTCTTGTGCATGCACATGCCCGCATCCCTCTCACCCTCCCTCAGCATTCTCTAGCTCCATCACGCAAATTCGTCTCTTCACTTTAGGTCGTTCACCCATGGTGTGTGTAGCCCCCCAGCTCCTTCTTTATGGCACACATCGACCGATATGCCTCTCTAGCCAGGTGTGCCTACCACAAACACAAGCTTCCCCTCTTCTCTTCTCACCATCCATGCCTCACCCCCACCACTCTTTTCATCGATCTCGTACTCGCACACTCCGTCCCCCTCGATATAGTATGCCTCTCGCACCACCTCCTAGATGCATCCCTCTCTCCGCATCCTTCTCCCCGGGCCTTATTTGCTTCTAACACATACATGCATGTATACCGATCGAGCTCCCTACATATACCTAGGTCGAGTTTAACTATTTTCCCCCCACCCATCGATCGACGTACCTCACAATTTATGTCTCTCCTTTCTCTGACAAAGGACGATTGATCTTCATATGTAGTTACGTCTGCTTACCACAGCCATATCGTCCCCCCTCATCATTTGTGCATGCCTCCTGACCCGTCTCTCACACGCACGTGCACAGACAGACAGCCATCCCCTCTCTTGTTGATATTGCAGGCGTGCCCTCCGTTTGTCTAGCAAGCCTCTCCCACCATTTGTTAGAAGCAACTCCACTACCACCCCCTCCAACACTCTAGCTCTGTCTCTCTCCCAACCTTATTCCTCTCCTACACATATGCATGGATGCCGATCGAACTCCCTTAGTACATAAGGTAGGCCTCTCTCCTCCTCCACACATATACCAGCCATTGTACCTCTATAATTTATTAGGCCTCCCCCCACCACACACCGATAGTCGAGCACTGTAGATAGGTATCCATGCCACAGAGACAAACTGCACCTGTTGCCTCTCACGTTCCAGTAGGCCAACCACTCTATATCTTTGATGTGGGCACACACAAATTCGATGCCACTCTTTATCGATCGCGCGCGCGCACACACACACACATCATCCCTCTCTTTGATTCTATGGATACCTCAAGTCGATGATACCTCCACTCTCTTCTCATGGATCGCCCCCTCTATATATATGATATATCCAGGACTCTATTTCACATACATTGCATATGTTACATTTTTTGATTGACCCCCCCCCCAAAAACACTCACGAACCCACACACTATATCTCTCTACGTTTGTATCTCTCTCACACAACCCCACGTAGGTGGTGTATGTACACGAAGACAATAGGTGCACGTACTCATGCTTCGTGCCCAGCCACACCCGCGCGGGTACATGGTGGAGCTCATTTCTGTACAAAATGGCAACCCACATGCTAATTTGAATGCGTGTAGCGGTTGTTTGCCTACGGAGGTCGTGTACCACGCGTGCACGAAACAAAGTTCGACTTGATGCGTTGGCGCATTATTTTTAAATAAAGTTATATCGCTCAATGGCATGTACATAGAATATAAACGATTTTTATGGAGAAAATGGTAGTCCGCTCCACTATATACAATGGAGCCTGCCTGCCTGGGTTTGTCTCTCTTCAGAGTATCTCACACAAGGCGGCGGTGGCCTCTCCTCTATCTCTCACCTTTGGTCACTGATCCGGCCGCACCCCGTCCGTGGCGGAAAGAGAGGATGTGCACCGTTTCTCCATTCAACGGCTCCGAGGCAGCACGTCCCGATCTGCGGTACCTGCCGTTCTTTCTGACCAAGCTCCGGCGTGGTAGGGCCTACGCCACCTGCTCGCTGCCGCAGTATGGGCAGACCCCGCCCGCCCTCGCTCACCTAGTTATATCCCGACGACCCCCAGGTATCCCCTCCGGCCTTGCTCCACTGCCCGTCTTTCCACGTCGCTACATGTGGAAAATCTTGCATGTGGATCTTCCATAGTTCTTTGCCGAAAACATAGCTCGTCCTGCGTACTTTCCATATTGCAATCTTGTCCTCACACCGTTTTAGACAAACACAACCGTGTTTTTATCTTCCCTTAGGACAAGGAATATGCTTCTTTTTTGTCGTCGTATGTGTCATCAACTGTTATTAGCCAGTAATTGTTTCCTTTCTACCTCTTTTTTGCAAACAGGGCTATCCATTTCACCTCGTTGCTATTGTGACCTTTTGGTGAACTGCACAAATCACTTTTTTCTTAAAAGTGTTTTGTGCAGTTGTACTAAAATGTCACACGGGCAACGTCTCTACATTTCAGTGCAACTGCACAAAGGGAGATTGGTTTTCCTCTATCCTCCTCATCCAACTCCGAGCCTAATCTTCTCCAACTATTTGCTTAATCTTCTCCAACTAGTTAGTCTTAAGAGAGACTGCAAAGGTGACCGGCTTCTATTTGTGTGTTTATTGTTTCATCAGCAGTCCTCTATTATATGTCGTAATCACACTTAATATCTTTGGAACAGGACGCTCAGCTCTATTTTAGTGGAACTGCACAAAATGATCGGAATGTTGCATGCTCCAGGCAGCTACTTTTTCCCAACATGCCTTGTTGATTTAGACAGAGCTGGGGGGATGTTGCTGCCAATGAAAGCATGGATCAATTTTAATTTAACACCTTCTCACAACTTTGTCTTCGGTTGTGATGTAAATATTAGCTCTGATCTGCTAATCATTGAGATACACTAGCAAGGAAGTTAGTTTTTTATTGTTTCCGAACGAGCATCGATGGCAAGACACATGAAACAAAAGCTGAAAGCTCAGAGAATTGTACAATTTCATGTGGGTGGAAAATTGTTTGTATAGTATGTCAATTATGTAAACAAATGCTGGAAGCTTGATAGCATTGCCAGAAGCCTCTTCAGCATCTGGGTCCATGTGCCATGCACAAAATTATACTCCTCCGTTCCTAAATATTTGTCTTTTTACAAATTTCAAATGGGCATATTTTAGAGTGTAGATTCACTCATTTTGCTTCGTATGTAGTCACTCATTGAAATCTCTAGAAAGACAAATACTCCGGAGTATATTTAAGAACCAAGGGAGTAGTGCACAACCGCATGGGAGACTCAGCCCGGTCGTTGCGCCACATTAATAGTGAGTAATGAGCAGTCAAATCATAAGCCCCACCTTTCCCACTTTAAGTTGCTTGGAAGAAGAAACCATCAATAAGCTCTTCTTCGAATCCGCTCATACTACTCCATCCGTCAGTGTTTATAGAGCGTGCTTCAAAAAAATCTCTGGGACCAAGGCGACTAGCGGTCGGCCTGAAAAATAGCATTGGTAGTTATAGAATGGTGTCTATTACTAGAGGAAATAATGCGTACACACATGCATGCAGTGCTTCCACCCCGGGTATACACATGCATGCACTTACTCCACTATGTAGTACATCGAGAGAAAATTGTGGACTTGATTGCGGTTATCACGCCCTAATTAATTGAGCATTAAACCAAACGCGTCTAAAGTCTCTCTGGTGGTGGAAATGCATTGAGAGAAATGAATCAGAATGTAGCGCGCCCTGTAAACTATGACGGAGGGAGGAGTAAGATGAAGGTGCAAAACCAAGTACGCATATGTCCAGTCGGTCAACTCACCTCCTCTTGGCATATCACTGACATGTGGGACCGTAGTGTGAGCAAACCGATCTCAATTGATGGCAAAATGGCCAACCCGCTGCTCCTTGAGAGAGACGAGGAGCGAGAACACAAAGACGGGCTCTCACGGAGGCCAAGATATATTCGAGCATGGTTGATCGATATCGTCATTACATGCTCGATGTTTTTTAATACTGTACTATTGGGCTGCCGTTTTCCGCCCTTCTCCCGAATAAATGTGTACTTTATCAGAGATTGAAATAAAATAAGAGTACAAACGCTCCACCATGCGGTTCTAGGAGTAGTACTACTCGTACTAGTAAACCTTTGTGACAGCCTGGATTTTTCCTTCTCTCTTTTTACCGGACTTGCCTTCTCTCTCTTTCCGAACTCGGTTTTCATCGTGGTTTTTGCCCTGATTTGATTTGGATTTTTGGATCAATTCAAATGGACTTGTCACTTGGGCATATCCTTGGCTTTCACCCAAGTGACCTACCTACCTTATTCCTCCCACAAATTCCCAAAATAATAAAATGAATATTTTTGCTAAAAGGAAAATATTCATTTTTCTCTCTTAAGCTCATTTAAGAACTTTGTGCTCCAAAGCAACCTCAATTTTTCATGCTCAGAAAAATCTGAGATAATTCCTAAATATTCTTAGGACCATGGCACATCTTCCCATGCAAAAATATTGCATCACTTTTTGTAATATTTTTGCTGTAGGAAATCTTTTCACTTCTGGACCAGAAATGCACTTTGTACAGCAAGTGCATTTTTCCGTGAGCTTTTGGCCTTGAGATTTCCTGAGCTTAAAGACCTTCCTAAGAAACCCTAAACCCCAGGAGATTAGCCCTAATGGCCTTCTAGAAGGTGGCCAAACTTGGTGACCAAGTTTCTGACCAGAAACTTGCCAGCTTGGTAGAGTCCCGTCTGGTCGGCCTGGGTATGATCCATCACCTCTCCTAGACGTAGCACTGCACGGTCGAGATCGTAGACAAGGTTTGGCCACTCCTGGCTGTCATTTTGCCCGTGCCAGCTTGGTGACCGCGTGAGGACACGGCGCCTGGCAGCGTCTCGACGCGCTCTGGCTGGCGCTTTGCGTTCTGTTTCGCGTGTGTGCATGCAAGCGCTCGCCTCCGACTGCCGCAACGTGCCACAACCCTCGACCCATCACCCATGACCCCTCCCTGGTGCTCGCCAACGCCGGAGCCGCCGCAGCAGGCCCGGTCAATTCGCGGCCAAAATGGCACAGTGCGCGCGTGTGCTTGTCCCCATCTCAAACTGCCTCCTGTGCTCGCCCCCGAGCGTGGGCAAGCGCCGGCGTTGACGCTGCACCCTGTCCCCTCGTGTTGGAGCCTCTCGTTGACGTTCGCCGCGTGTCCAGAGCGCTCCGGCAGCCACAGGTCCCCCCCCTCTGCTCCGGCTATATAAAGCCACCCTGCCTCCCTTGCTAGCCACGCACCACTCCACACCACCTCCACGAACACGTAGACGAGCAGAAGCCGGCCGGGCAGGCCTCTGGCCGTCGCCCCGACCCGAGGACTCCGGCGATCCCCGCAGGCCAGCTGCCGCTCTCCAGGGCCTCTCGATCACAAGCAGCTGCTTGGGCAGGGCCTTGGTGGTCCACTGGAGCTGCCTGGACCCCGCCAAGCCCTCGGAACTGCCTCTAGCCACCGTCTTCCACCTCTCCGGCGAACCCCGTCCGCCACCGAAGCTTGCGAGCTCGACTAGAACCAACTCCGTCCACCTTTCTCCAAGCCACGGGTACGGGCAGGTGCGCCGCGAGCCCCGCTTCCGATCTATCCCTCTAGCCTAGCCCCAAACCCCCTCGTCGCCGGCATGAGCTCCGGCGAAGCACCGCCTCCCCTCTGATCTCGATCCCCTTCCCTCTCTCCTGAATGGTGGGCCCCAGTGTCAGCCTCACCACCCGCGCCCAAAGCGGTGCGAGTGGAGGCGCACTCCCACTTTACGGCTTCGACGTCACCCCCCAGGATTTTCTATTTATTCAAATTTAATTCAGAAATTTGACTAAACTTTGACCAGCCACCATTTCTAAACCATAAGTCCAAATGAATTGATTCTTTTTGCATTGTCTTTGTTACAGAAAGCTCTAGCAGCACACTCGAAAGTGGATTTTTCCTTGCTGTCTAGAATTTCTGGTGATTTTCAGAATGTGTTTTGACATTTATTTTTGTGGTTTTAAAATATTTTCAGAAGGAGTATCTTGCCTTGAAGCTAACCAAGAGGAGTGTGACCCTCCTCTGCACTAAGGCAAGCCATAGCATCATTTGGATGGTGTTATTTCAATATCTATGATTTTCTACTTGAATATGAGTCTTTATTTGCATCTAAAATTTGAAAAATTAATATGGTTAATTGCTAGTGGTTTTATGATGCTTGATATGCTTATTTTAGCTTCAGGTTGAGTTCATAGAATTGTTTGGCTAAGTAGAGTAAGATTTTGCACTAGATATTTTGTTATGGAAAGTTATGGTAGCTATTTTTGCTAGTAATAGTTTTCAACTAAATGATGAACTAATAAAAATGTTGTTTGTAGATAAAAATGAGTTATAACCAGAGAAGTTTCTGATCTTAGTATTGCAAGATAGTTATGTTGCTTGTTTTGATCCATGATTAAGAGTTGCTTGCTTAAAATGTTGTTAGTAATAAAAAAGTTTTTCTGAAAGTTAATACTTGATTAAGTTCAACCTGAATATGATGTTAATCACATCATGGTGCCACTGAATCGGGTTTTAATTCAGTGCGACCACATTTACCTAATGGGAAGGTATTGATTCGGTCCTTTGTCGTGGCTCTCACCGGTGCCTCCCGCGAGGGAAGGTTATGGGCGTGCATACCCTGGCCCGGTAGGCAGGCATAACCTTGTGTGCTCGTTTTGTTTTTATGGTACCTTGTCCCCATTTGGGACCGTTTTGCCACGGCGGTGGCCGTTGGTGTCTTTGGTAGACACGGGGCCACCCAAGACCTAGCCCTGAGAGGGAGATGGTCGGAGTGGCCGGGGAGAGTGCATGGCAAAGGGAGGGTTTCGTCGGAATATCTTGGTCCACCCGAATGGGAGTACGAGGCCAGGTATTCCGTAGTGTGGGTAAAGTGCACTACCTCTGCAGAGTGTATTTAATCTATCGATAGCCGCGCCCTCGGTTATGGGCAAGACTCGGGAGTAAGTCACACCATGGATCAACTTTTATAATTAATCTTGCAAACTAGTAATTGTTGTGATGCATTGTTTCATGGTGAACCTTGAACACTCGAGGTGTTCATGAGTGATTGGTTTCAGGTGTGACCCCGGTGTGGTGACCGTTTGGTTACGAGGTAACCGTCTGGTAAGCGAGTCCGTGTGACTCGGTGCGCTGTTTGGTTGCTTTGCATAGCTTTGCATTTCTAGTAATTTCTTGCATTAATTTAACTTGATTAATTATCATGATATTGTCTGTCATCATGCTTATGTTTGTTGTGAGCTTGCAAGTACATTCAATGTACTGACCTGGCGTGTCATGCCAGCTTTCAGGCAAGTTGATTCGCATCGGAGCGCATCTCGTGTCTAGGCCGTGTCCACGTCGGTGCCCCTGTGCCATGGAGTTCCGCTACGTCGTTCTTCCGCTGCAGCGTAGATTCGTGTGATCGAGGCCCCAGCCATGTTCATTAAATAATGTACATACTGTCCAGCAGCACCGTGTGTGCCGCTTGGCCTCGAATCTCGATGTAATATCAGACCTTTGTACCACGCTAGTATCAATAAAGCGGTTATTTCTGTACCATGTTGTTGTGTATTGCCAGAAGACTCGATCTCTGGGCTGGCAATGCAGGGTAAACCGGTTGCTCTGAGCCGGGGTGCCACAACCTTGCGCTTGGCTCGTCGCCTCTTCGTGAAGTCGAACAGTGATGGTACTCCGCATCTTGGATACTATAGTGTAAAGTTGTGGCATTAGTCTGACACCGAATGAACTGATGCATGTCCACCGCCTGGGCGAGGGTAGGTTGCATTAGTCAAAAGGCGTAAGCGAGCTTCACCTTGTCCTGCAAGCTTCTCTTCGTTCTGCGAGTTGACGGGATACACCAAAAAGTAGTGCTAGTCCATACTCCCTCCTTTCTGGTTAACATGGCTTAATCTTTTTTGCGGGTAAATGGGAGAGCTTTATTCATATATAAGCATTCTTAGGACGATCAGCCAAGAGACTGGTCACTAGGAAGTGAGGTACCCCGCAAAAAAGAAGAAGGAAGCGAGGTGTTTCATCAAGCCAGCTCTCGGCCACATTCAAAGTGCAGCAAGCACGGTTCGCGCAAAGATGCGCCGCAAGGTTTGCTGACCTATTTACATGTTGAATAACAAAAAAATAGGAAATATTACCGAGCGCTGCTATTTGTAACAGGATATGAGCCAAAATTAAGCGAGAATTGTGGCGAGTGTTCCATGCAATCAACTTCCATTATCACATGCGAGAACCCTCGAAGAGAACCAAATGTGTTGAAGATTGCTTTATCACATTTTTAAAATATAATAAGAGTGCAGACACTCCTCCATCCGGTTCCTAGTAGTATAGTACATACCTCTATAATAGTAGTACTAGTACTAGTAAACTTTGCGCTTGGCTGTTCACCTCTTCGGGAAGTCGAACAATAATAGTACTAGTATAGTGTATGCTTCTGGTACTCTGACACCGAATTAACTGTTGCACGTCCACCGCCTGAGCGAGGGAGAGCTTGCATTAGTCAAAAGTTTCTCCTTATCCTACGAGCCACCGCGCGCAAGCTTCTCCCATCCTGCAAGCTTCTCCTCGTTCGGCAAGTTGACGGGACACAGCAAAGTAATGCTAGTCGATACTGCCTCCTTTCCGGTTAATATGGCTTAATTTCAAACGAGACAAATACACTGTCTATCACTATATATTTGTTAAAATACGATCAATGGACCTCATAATAAGCTCATTGTGCTCAATATATACATTTTCCGGTGTTTATACGGTCACTAGCTCACCCTGGCTGAGTATGTGTGTGCATGAACGTGTAGGTTGAGCACTTGAGCGTGACCGTGTGTGTTCCTCGTGTGCTCGGACATGCATGCATTAGGGAGTCGCGCGTGCTTTTGCGTCCATGTGTACGTGTGACTGTTGCATGCATGCACGAGGTTGTAGTCCCTCACATTCACATGTTCATAACTCAATGCTTTGTCAAAATGTTGCATGCAAGGTTTAATCATTCGTTGTTCACGCATGCATTCCCGATATCAATATGTTGGTAAAGACAATTTCTTGAGGAAAACGAGCCCATGAATTGAGTACAAAGGGGACCAATAAGCCAGGACAGAGGGAGTACCAGTAGTGAACTGGAAGGAGGGAGTAGGTACTAGTAGTACAGTACTACATAACAACGTGCAGTAACGAAATTCCTCTATGTGCATCCTGTCTACGTGTAATCCAAGAAAATAGAGATAAGTACAAGTGAGACTCAGGAACGGTCATACATGTAGGGGGAGTACGTGTAGGGCCACTAAGGAGAAGTCAAATCACACAGTAAGTTAATCGGAAGAAGCAACCATCGTTTCACTCTTCAATGACATGTACACAATATGGAGAGAAAAAGAAAACCACTATATATACACTAGCAGGAGCCTAAGCTACAAGCCTGCTTGCTTGGGTTGCTCTCTTCACAAGCATAGAATGACGATGGCCACACCGCTGGTCACATATCCGGCCTGATCCCGCCGCTGGGGGAAGGGAACAATGTTCTGCGTAGACGCGGTCGACATCGGCGAGGGAGAAAACCCATAGTCGGTGCGTCCCAATCGGGGGTCCCCGCGGTATGGGCTGATGCCGCGTCCCAACCGCAGCTCCCCACGTAGCTACAGCCCGACGTCCCAGGTATCTTCCTTTTGGAGCCGGCTTGCTCCACTACCGCAGCTCCCCATGTAGCTCCATCTTCATGTTGATCTTTCTTTACTTCTATCGGCTTCTATTTGTGATGAGTTTATGTCTCATGAACTAGTGCCAGTACTATTATTCTAATCACACTTCTTCAATATCTTTGCCATCAGGGATGCTCAGCTCAATTTTAGTGGAACTGCACAAAAGCATCGTATGATCCGAGGGTGCCAGCCGTCTTTCCTTCGACATGTTCTACCTAGAAAGGAAATTAAATCTTGTTTAGGGTTTAGGGTTTAAGTCGTAGTGACCCCATCAGTAGTTTTTCTTTTGTACACGCTCTCACAACTTTTGTCTTTAGTTGTGAGGTAAATATTGGCTATGATCTATGAATCATTGAGATGCATCAGCATGCGTGTTAGTTTTCCTTTGTATTTGATGGAATGTTGTAACGGGGCAACCTTGGAGTAGGAATGAAAATGGAGTGGAAAGTTTCCGTTTTTCCGGAGAAAAAATGGAAACGGAGAGAAACCAACGTTTCGTTTCGTTGGATTGTGCCATCGAGCAAAACCAATGTTTAAATCACGTCTGTCGTGTTCGTGTCTCACCCTCCTTCACGGCTCCACCCCACATGGTCGCTCGGCATGCCACTCACCGCAAACCGAGTATATGATAACTTTCCCGCCTGCTTGTCAATGGATCGCGCCATGGAGTACTAGCACTACTGGAAGAGATTGACGAGTTGGGGGATGACAGCTAGCTGTAGCACTGACTCCCAAGAATCTTTTACATGCATGTTGTGGCCGGCTATTGCAACCTTTGAACGCGGAGCAGTCGCATGCACCGGGAAGCGGCGCGGGCGACGCTCTCTCGGCCGGCGCACCGCTTCAATGCCGGCGCCAGTGAGAGATCGGGTCAGCTCTGACCGGGCATGAATGCGGCACTGACCGTTTCGGGTGGGAAGCACGCGCGGGTGATGAAGAGGGGTTCGGTTGGTCAGGAGCGGGCGTGGCAGCGGTCCGGATGCCCGCAAACAAGAGATGATGTACGTTAATATTGCTGCGTACATAATTAACAACGTAAATTATGTGCCAGTTGGACAAATAAGATTGGAGATGGAGATGGAATTTTACGTAAACACGGATATGCATGTCTATGTCTATGTGTGTGTGTGTGCGCGGCGACTCTCGCGACCTGGAAGTGGGGGCGTGTTTTTGATCGTGTTTTCTTTCTTGGTACGTTAAAAAATTGTCCGCCGGTTTTCGTTTCTTTTTTCCGGGAACACGTGTATTCTATTTGAAACCACTGCTATGGAGAGATTTTTTTACTCCATTGTATATATAGCCTCTTGTTTGATATTGTTTCTCGTGTCTCGCTCTCTCACCCTCTCCATATCAAAACAAGATGACAGTGTCCACTCTATCTCTCTCCTCACCGGTGGTCACACATCCGGCCGAATCCCATCCGCTGTGGGAGGTGAGGAGGTGCAGCATTGACATTGTCGCCATCGGCGATGGAGGAAGCCGATGCACACCGTCCTCTCGGAGCCGGCGCTGGCGCGGACGAAGGTCCTCCACACCCTTGTTCGCTGCCGTCGTGTGGGCAAATCCCCCCTGCCTAAGCGACATCTCGCCCACCTGTAACTTTTTGTACTAGTCCAGCTCCCCAGGTCGTTGCATGCGGGTTTTCTTCTATGCGACTACTCCCCAGCTCCCCATGTATAGTAGCTAGTGTTCGTTGGTTGGTCCAACATCACCTACTATTATAAAGGAAATAACACTCGAAAAGTTGTACTGATTTATGCCTCGGTGGAGGTATACATGTTGTTTCGACAAAAAGTACATGGTGGTTGTGCGGTCATTGTCCATATGCTCCTATTGCTGCTGCTAATCTAATACTATCACTGGTTAAATGAAGAAATGCATTTTTTCTCGGGTATCCTAGTTTAGTTCCCATCAAGATAATCATGATGCTTTTGTTTGTTGGTGTACTTTTCATTAATTCTTATTGACAATTGAGATGTCATTGTTAATCTTGTACCACTACCAAAACAAAGTAAAAACACTATATCCCTTTTTTATATGTTTGCAAACAGCGATGCGTATCTCCATACCCGGGCATGTCTTCCTCAATTTTAGTGGAACTGCACAAAATTGGATGGCCATTGTTGTTCCGCCTCACTGTCCTCTGCCACGTGGTTCTTCCTTCCTCGAGCTTGATTAATGAGAAGAAACAGACCACAGTGAGGATTTGTCGAACTTCATAGGTGCCTCGCCCAAACTTGATGCTAAAGGGATGATGCATCACGACGATGACCTATCGATGCTCATGGTTGCGCCTCATGGTTGCGTCGGCTGGTGAAGTTGATCGATTTTCCATGAAAAACAATCTGTCTTCCATCAGTGCTCTTTGCTTGTTACCCACAAAGATGATATCCTTCATCAGTTCACCTTGGTTGCGTTGGAGACGCAGTCGTCTTTCACGTTGGTGCAATTTTATCACACAATTGGCTATGAACCAAATGTTTCCTCGAAGAAGGATCGACGTTGGTACTAAGAGCATAAGTTTTGTATTGATTTCTAAGCCTTCTCACAACTTTGTCTTCAGCTCCCCTGTAATTTTATTTGTCCAGCTATTAAGTTTGATTAAAAAAATGGTGTGGACTAAAAACCCGGATGGACGTAGTAGCCCTCCATTTATATTTACTCCGCATATTAGATTTGACTGAAGTCAAACTTTGTCAAGTTTGACCAAGTTTAGGCCGAACACAACAAACCATAATTATTGAGAGAGGGCAAACTGTACATACTCTCAAACCTTTCCGATAATTGAAATTAAAATTCTTTATTTGTACACACTCCCACATGTTTCCGATAATTTGGCGCATGTGTGGTTGTTCACTTAAGGGAGGGTAGTGTACTGCACGTGAAGGACAGGAAGTGCGACCAGGACGTGTGGATCGTTAGTTCATCGGAAGTAGTAGTTTTCTTCACTGGTACGTTAAATAAAGAGTTTCGTTTCGTACTTACACAATTTAAAAAAATTGTTATGGAGAGAATAATAAAACCACTCCACTATATATTAGTAGTATACACGAGTACTATATGGACGCAGCTTCATTGGCTTAGTGGACCTGCCTTTGGGTGTATGACAGGTGGGCCCAAAATGTGGCTGGCCCACCTGTCATACAACCAAAAGCAGGTGCAGTTAAGGTACCAGAGCTCAGTCCGTAATACAGAGTATATGTAGTACACTATATAAGCTGGAGCCTCAGCGCTTGTTCGCTAGGGTTTGCACTCTCCACACTCTCGCCGCACTACATATAGATACACGTTGGAGGCTCAGCGTTCCCTTGCTAGGGTTTGCTATATTCACAGTCTCTCACCCTCTTCACCAGATCTAAACAAGAATGCGTTGGCCTATGTCTCTCTCTCCCCCTCACAGCTAGTGAAGGAGGGGTCCGGATCCCGTCGCACCGGGAAGGGGAAGAGGTGCATCGTTCACTCTATCACCTTCAGCGAGGGAGGCAATCCACTCCCGGCTGCGCTGTTCTCTTTCACCCAGCGCCTGTGCGGGAGGGCCACCGACCCCTTCTTCCTCGCTGTCGTACATAGTGTGGGCAGATCCGGCCTCTCGCCGCACGCCTTGCCACATCCCGACGACCCTAAGGTATACGTTTCTTTGAAACCGTCATTGCTCTAGCTGCATGCGAATCTTTTTCGATTCTGTAGTCGAATCTAGGACTTGGTTCAAAGAGGAAAGAAGGGTGCGGTGGGGTGGAGCATGAATCTAGGCGTGGTTCAATGAGGAAAGGAGGGAGGGAAAGTAGTATAGACTGGCTATCCAGCAGCTTTGTTGGTTGAAAAGGGAAAAAGGGGGTAACCCAGTACACACATCTGCAAGAAACTGATCTGTTTGTTGAAAAGGGAAAGAAACTGGGGGGTCGGGTAGTTTGTGCAGGACTAGATTTGCTGCCCTCACATAGGAAAAAGGTTCAAAGAGAACAAATATGGGACCAACACAGATATGCTGCTTGGCTACATACTCTGCATCACCCATTTATACGTGTGGACGCACATGGTGCTGGCATGTCCCATGTCCCATACAACTATTTTGCTGTTATTAATCTAAGAATGCTGCTGGAAAATTGAAGCAATGCCACTGTTAAAAGTAAATTACATTTTTAACGAATGTTGTTTTAAGAGAATGTTTCTATTAATATGAATCAATGCAACCATTTTAGAAATGCTACTAGATAACCCACAAGTATAGGGGATCGCAACAGTTTTCGAGGGTAGAGTATTCAACCCAAATTTATTGATTCGACACAAGGGGAGCCCAAAGAATATTCTCAAGTATTAGCAGTTGAGTTGTCCCTTCAACCACACCTGGAAAACTTAATATCTGCAGCAAAGTATTTAGTAGCAAAGTAGTATGGAAGTAACGGTAACGGTGGCAAAAGTAACAGTAGCAGCTTTGTAGTAATTGTAACAGTGGCAACAGTAAAGTAACTAAGCAAAGATCAATATGTGAAAAGCTCGTAGGCAATGGATCAGTGATGGATAATTATATCGGATGCGATTCCTCATGCAATAGTTATAACATAGGGTGACACGGAACTAGCTCAAGTTCATCAATGTAATGTAGGCATGTATTTCGAATATAGTCATATGTGCTTATGGAAAAGAACTTGCATGACATCTTTTGTCCTACCCTCCCGTGGCAGCGGGGTCCTATTGGAAACTAAGGGATATTAAGGCCTCCTTTTAATAGAGTACCGGACCAAAGCATTAACACTTAGTGAATACATGAACTCCAAAAACTACGGTCATCACCGGGAGTGGTCCCAATTATTGTCACTTTGGGGTTACCGGATCATAACACATAGTAGGTGACTATTGACTTGCAAGATAGGATCAAGAACTCACATATATTCATGAAAACATAATAGGTTCAGATCTGAATTCATGGCACTCGGGCCCTAGTGACAAGCATTAAGCATAGCAAAGTCATAGCAACATCAATCTCAGAACATAATGGATACTAGGGATCAAACCCTAACAAAACTAACTCAATTACATGATAAATATCATCCAACCCATCACCGTCCAGCAAGCCTGCGGTGGAATTACTCACGCACGGCGATGAGCATCATGAAATTGGTGATGGAGGATGGTAGATGATGACGACGGCGACGGATTCCCCTCCCCGTAGCCCCGAACAAATTCCAGATCAGCCCTCCCGAGAGAGATTAGGGCTTGGCGGCGGCTCCGTATCGTAAAACGCGATGAATCCTTCTCCTTGATTTTTTCTCCCTGAACGTGAATATATAGAGTTGGAGTTGAGGTCGGTGGAGCCTCAGGGGGCCCACGAGGAAGGGGGCGCGCCCCAGGGGGGTGGGTGCACCCTCCACCCTCGTGGACAGGGTGTGGGCCCCCTGATGTTGATTCTTTCGCCAGTATTTTTTATTAATTCCAAAATATTCTTCGTGAAGTTTCAGTTCATTCCGAGAACTTTTATTTCTGCACAAAAATAACACCATGGCAATTCTGCTGAAAACAGCGTCAGTCCGGGTTAGTTCCATTCAAATCATGCAAGTTAGAGTCCAAAACAAGGGCAAAAGTGTTTGGAAAAGTAGATACGATGGAGACGTATCACTACTGTCCTACTTTGTTTTCCATCGTGATAAGTTAGATGCTTCTTTTTGTCGCCGTTTGTTTCATCCTCCTTTATTGGCCAGTAATTGTTTCCTTTTTTGCCTCTGTTAAAACAGGGATATCTATTCAACTTGTTGTTATTGCGTCATTTTGCTTGGCTACGCGAAACACTTTTGTTTTAAGAGTCATTTTGTGCTGTTCAACATGAATGTCACACCGGCGACTTTGCTTAATTTTGGTTGAACTACACAAAACGAGACCGGATTCCCATTATGTGTTGAGAGATTTCGTTCAAATCCTCCTCGCGAGTTGTTTCAAATCTTGGTCGACTTTCATCCACATTATGGTGCAGAGTGCTTTGAGATGTTGTGCTACTTTTATTGGTACTATTTTGGATAAATATTGAATTGAAGCTATTGAACTGCTGTCTTTTACCATTAAGTGAGCAAAAATTGTTCCAACCCACACATGATGCTTGTTTCTTTGTTACAACGAACTCTGCATCACCCCCTTTATAAGTAGATGGAAGCACATGGTGTTGTTGTGCCCACTCTCCCTGGAACTGTTTATGCTTTTTCTTAATCTAATGCCGCTAGTAAAATTAAGCAATGCCACTCTTAAAATTAACTACTGAACTATTTGAAGAAAATTTCTCTGTTAATATGAATCAATACAACCGTTTTATAAATGCTACTGTCCTATATTTTGTTTTCCATCAAGATAAGGTAGATGCTTCTTTTAGTGGCCACATGCTTCATCCTCCTTTATTGGCCAGTAATTGTTTCCTTTTTGCCTCTATTAAAATAGGGATATCTATTCAACTTGTTGCTATAGCAAATTTAAATGTCACACCGGCAACTTTGCTTGATTTCAGTGCAACTGCACAAAACGAGATTGGATTTCCTTTTCGTGTTGGTAGATTCGTATTTTATGTTGGTTGTCTCATGAAAGGTCAGTACAGGCCTTCATCCACATGATTGTGCAGTGTGCTTTGAGATGCTGTGCTACTTGTATTGGTACTATTTTAAATAAATTTTGAATTGAAGCTATTGTATTGCTGTATTTTCCCATTAAGTAGTGAACAAAAATGGGACCAACCCAGACATGATGCTTGTCGCTTTGTTACAACAAACTCTGCATCACCCCATTTATAAGTAGATGGAAGCACATGTTGTTGCGCCCACTCTCCCCTGGAATTGTTTATGCTTTTTGTTAATCTAATGCCGCTGGTAAAATTAAGCAATGCCACTCTCAGAATTAACTACTGAATCTTAGTTCAAAACTGCAACACTTTTTGCGGATTGGCGGGATCACCATTTTTATGGCCGTATGTTTCATCCTCCTTTATTGGCCGGTAATTGATTCCTTTTTTGCCTATGTTAAAACAGGGATATTAATTCAACTTGTTGCTATTGCGACATTTTGCTTCGCTACGCAAAACACTTATGTTTTAAGAGTGTTTTGTGAAGTTCAACATGAATGTCACACCGGCGACTTTGCTTAATTTTGGTGGAACTGCACAAAAGGAGATCATGGATTTTCATATATGTGTTGGGATTTCTTTCAAATCCTCCTCACCAGTTGTTTCAAATCTTGGTCAAGAAAGGTCAGTACCGACTTTCATCCACATGATGCTGCAGTGTGCTTTGAGATGTTGTGCTACTTGTATTGGTAATGTTTTCGATAAATGTTGAATTGAAGCTATTGAACTGCTGTCTTTTACCATTAAGTGGGCAAAAATTGTTCCAACCCAGACATGATGCTTGTTTCTTTGTTACAACGAAACTCTGCATCACCCCCTTTATAAGTAGATGGAAGCACATGCTGTTGTTGCGCCCACTCTCCCTTGCAACTGTTTATGCTTTTTGTTAATCTAATGCCGCTGGTAAAATCAAGCAATGTCACTCTCAGAATTAACTACTGAATCTTAGTTCAAAACTGCAACACTTGTTAGGGATTGGCGGGATTACCATTTTTGCGGCCGCATGTTTCATCCTACTTTATTGGCCAGTAATTGATTCCTTTTTTGCCTCTGTTAAAACAGGGATATCTATTCAACTTGTTGCTATTGCGACATTTTGCTTCTCTTAATTTGGGTGGAACTGCACAAAATGAGACCAGATTTCCATATATGTGTTGAGATCTCTCTCAGGTCTTCCTCACGAGTTGTTTCAAATCTTGGCCTTGAAAGGTCAGTACCGACTTTCCACAGAATTAACTACTGAATCTTAGTTCAAAACTGCAACACTTGTTAGGGATCGGCGGGAGTACCATTTCTCTTTGGGATCGGCCGGAGTACATGTTTAAGAAATGTATTGTTCAGATAATGTCTCTGTTAATATATATCAGTTACACCGTTTTACAAATGGTATTATCCTGCTTTATTGTCCTTTCTACATGTTTACCCAAGGTATTGTTAAGATAATGTCTCTTAAAATGAATCAGTCGCATTGTTTTAGGAATGGTACTTTTCTGCTTTGTCGTTCTTTATACATGTTGAAACAAGGCATTGTTAATATAATGTCTTGGTTAATATGAATGAATCACACTGATTGTGAATTGCTACTCTCCTGCTTTGTTTCCCATTAAGGTAAGTTAGATCAGTAGATGTTTTTCTTCTGGGAGTACAAGTCATCAACCGTTATTTCTCAGTAATTGTTTCCCTTATACCTATTGTTGCTTACAGGGATATCAAAATTAAAGCTCGGTTTTATTCCGACTTTGATTTTAGTTGAACTGCACAAAAAGGAGCCAATGTGTGTAAGGCAAACTGCTGCATTAGTGGGTCCAGTTTGTCTTACCACTTTGTAGAAAGAAGGAGCCACTGTTTGCACTACATTACACAAGGAATGATCAAGAAGCTTTACAGAGTATTAGTAGAGGGTGGTGACATGTCTAGTCTACAGAGATGTGACACCCAAGTTTTTATTTGGATTTTTTTTAAAGATTTTTATTTGACTTGAGGGGAGTGATTTAAATTTTTCTTCAAGAGAACTCTCACTCTCAAATAATTTTTCTTTATGGCAAAAGTTTTATTTGGATTCAACCAAGATCTGTCTTTGGTCTTGGAGGTTCTTGCTTTTCATTTGGACTCAAGACAAAACACTTTTCACTTGGGAAATTAACTTTTGAAAATCTTTTGCAAATGCACTATGGCTTTTGGAAAGTCCTTTGCCACTTTCAACAAATTCCTTCTTGCCATGGCCCTAGTGCAAATCCTCTCCCCTAACCCTTCCCTCACCTTTGGATCATGTTTTACACCTAATCCAGCAAGTTGAACGTCCCCATGTATCTATTTCCATTTAAATCTTATTCAAACAAATTTCTGCCTTCTCTTCTAGCACTTGGAGAGTTACAAAGGAACTCCATTTTCTGTTTTGATTTTTGCCACCAAACCAACTCTCCTCCCTAGTCCTTTGAACCCTCAACCAAGATCCATGAAGATCCACTGGTCTTCAGTTCAAAATTTTCAAACTACACCTGCTGCAAGTTTGGACCAGATTTGTCAAATTTGGTGAAATTCATTCAAAACCTTCTCCAAAAATTCCAAGTAAAATCAGGCAGCCTCTGGGTGCATTGAGTGGTCACCTCACCAAGTTACAGCTCCAGAAAAATTTATCTCATTGCAAAATCCTCCTGTCGAACACCTGCAGTGCACTATCTGTATCAAGTTCAGAAAAATTCAGAGATTCAGTCAGTGGCTTGCTGTCGTTTTCTTCAGAGAAGGACGTGGATCTCGCCAGTACCACTGCGTCGCCTTGCTCCTCGTCCCCGCCCTCTTGTTCCTGCACCGCACGAACGCCTGGCGCCTTGCGGGCGTCGGCGACGAGCAGCAGAAGGTGCGCCGCCCCGTGACCGACGCCGGCGGCGGCTTTGCTGACGCCAGCGGGAGACACGGCGCCGACGACGCCACCCAGCGCCGCCCAAACCACCGGAGCTCGCCGCGTGGCCTTCCACTCCCCCGAACACGCTGCCGCTCTCGTCGTGAACCGCAGGGCGCGGAGCGCACTCTCTGCCGCCGTTGAGCCCGTGCGGTCACCTCACCGTGGACCGACGCCATTACGCCAAGGCCATCTCTGTTTAGCTGTGAAACGACTCCAGTAACCTCCACTGACGCTACCTGGCCGCTCAAACCACCTGCCAATCCACTGCTCCGCCGTAATCGCTCGCCGGAGATTCTCCGTTCACGGCCACCCCGTCGATCTGCCTATAAATAGAGGCCCCGAGCTTCAACTCGAGCACCCACCATCCCTGCACTCCCCCTAGAGCAAGCCTAGCCACTGGTAGAGCCCCGAGGAGGTCTCCTTCCTCGACTCCGGCCGCTGCGATCCGCCACGGGATCCAGCCCGATTCGCCCCCGTGTGCGCTCCTCCGCCTCCATTCTCTTGCCAGTAGCTTCACCTTGCATCCCTCATTCTGACCCGCGCCTCAATTCGTAGTTTGCAGCCCTCCACCGGAGTTCCCCATCCTCACCCGAGCCGCCGTCCGCCGGAGATAGTGTCGCCGTCGACGTGGTGCTCCCCGTTGGACGAGTCCACCACCCACCGACGCGGAAGAAGACGCTGAAGCTCTTGGTAACCTCCGTTTCTCCTAACTCGCCGTGGTTCGACGCCGGCGTTCACCGCAGTCTTCGGGCGCCGGCGAGCTTTTTAAACCTGACAGGTGGACCCCGCCTGTCAGCCTCTATTTGTAACGCCCACGATGCGGCTATATCTCCCACGTGTCGAGGCACGACTTAGAGGCATAACCGCAAAGTGGTTTTGTCGCAAGAAGGGTCATCTTCACACAATCCCATGTAATGAACAAGAATGGGATAAAGAGTTGGCTTACAATCGCCACTTCACACAATACATAAAATATCATCATACATCATCCAAAATACAATCATATAGACCGACTACGGTCAAAATCCAGATGAAAATAAGACAACCCCAAATGCTAGATCCCCGATCGTCCCAACTGGGCTCCACTACTGATCATCAGGAAAAGACACATAGTAACGACCACGTTCCTCGTCGAACTCCCACTTGAGATCGACGCCATCATCTGCACTGGCATCGTCGCCACCTGCAACTGTTTTGGTAGAATCTGTGAGTCACGGGGACTCAGCAATCTCACACCCGCGAGATCAAGACTATTTAAGCTTATAGGACAAGGAGGTGCAAGAGGTGGAGCTGCAGCGGCAAAAGCATCTATGGTGACTAACTTGCGCAAATGAGAGCGAGAAGAGAAGCAACGGAACGGACGTCATCTAGCAATGATCAAGAAGTGATCCTGAACACCTACTTACGTCATTCATAACACAGACCGTGTTCACTTCCCGGACTCCGCCGAGAAGAGACCATCACGGCTACACACGCAGTTGATGAGTTTTAATTGGGTCAAGTGACAAGTTATCTACAACCGGACAATAACAAATTCCCATCTGCCTCATAACCGCGGGCACGGCTTTCGAAAGATAATACCCTGCAGGGGTGTCCCAACTTAGCCCATCATAAGCTCTCACGGTCAACGAAGGATAAACCTTCTCCCGGAAAGACCCGATCAGTCTCGGAATCCCGGTTTACAAGACATCTCGACAATGGTAAAACAAGACCAGCAAAGCCACCCGAATGTGCCGACAAATCCCGATAGGAGCTGCACATATCTCGTTCTCAGGGCACACCGGATGAGACAGCCTACGAGTAAAACCAGACCTCGAGTTTCCAGGAGGGGGCCCTGCAGTCTGCTCAGTTCGGACCAACACTCGAAGGAGCACTGGCCCCGGGGGGTTAAATAAGATGACCCTCGGGCTCACGAAAACCCGGGGGAAAAGGTATAGGTCGCAAATGGTAAAACCAAGGTTGGGCCTTGCTGGAGGAGTTTTATTCAAGGCGAACTGTCAAGGGGGTCCCATAAATCACCCGACCGCGTAAGGAACGCAAACTCAAGGAACATAATCCCGGTATAACAGTAACTAGGGCGGCAAGAGTGGAACAAAACACCAGGCATAAGGCCGAGCCTTCCACCCTTTACCAAAATATATAGGTGCATTAATTAAATAAGAGATATTGTGATATCCCAACATAACCATGTTCCGACATGGAACAAACTTCAACTTCACCTGCAACTAGCAACGCTATAACAGGGGCTGAGCAAAAGCGGTAACTTAGCCAAACATCGGTTTGCTAGGAAAGGATGGTTAGGGCTGACATGGCTAAAATGGGAGACATGATATAGCAAAAGATAGGTAGCGGAGCATGGCAATAGAGCGAACAACTAGCAAAGCAAAGATAGAAGTGATTTCGAGGGGTGGTCATCTTGCCTGCAAGATTCTCAGAGTTGTCGAAAGCTTGATCCTCGTAAGCGTACTCGACAGGTTCCTCGTTCACGAACTCATCTCCCGGCTCTACCCAAGACAAGAACACAAACAAACGGAACCACAATCAACAACGAGAAATGCGCAAGCAACACAATGCAAAACATGTATGATATGCGAGATATGATATGCGATGCATATGCGTGCTCCGGAAGGAAAATGATGAACATGGCAGTAACTTGGCAAACCAAGCATGCCACTGGAAAGATGAGATGATTTCGGTCGAAATCGATATAAAGATCACCGGAATCGGATGCACGGTTTGCAAATGGCAAGCAAAACAAGAATGACACGAATATGCGATTAACAGCAAGATAGCACTTAAAATGCAACAAGTAACAATGCTACAGCACCCCAACATAGCAACAAAGCACATGACAGTAAACTACAAGAGATGCTTGACAAAAGATGAACACTGAGCTACGGCTAGTTCACAATATATCAAGCTCAAACAAGCATGGCAAAAGTGCAAAAGATTACAGGTTCACAGACTAGGTGAAAAACTGGACATGGCAGAAATACAGTATCAGGTAGCAATGTTCAGAGCACGAAATCAACATGCTACAGGAACTCAAAATAGAAAATCAAGGCATGGAAGTGTTCTACTAAAAGCACATGACAAAAGTCCCTTACTGACCATAAGCCAAAAAGGACCAGAAGATATGATGGCAAGCATGTAAACATAGCAAGTTTCGTTATCAGGTTTCAGACTTAGCAGAAAACAAAGCATGGCAGAAATATTAATATGTAGGCCTCTTTGTGAGCTTGATGAACTCACTACAGAGCAATGCATGACAACCCAAGCATACCTACAGCAAGATGGCATGTTTATGAAACTATCCATGGCAAGAACAATTACATAGCATGTATGGAACAACTACAATAAGCTTGGCAAGATTGCAAATCTTGTAAAGAATCTGCCAGAAATATTTTATAGCAAAAGTAGAGCAATACTGAGTCATGCTATCTCACTCTATAATTGCAAAAAATTGCAGGAATGGATCAATTACAACTATAGTTACAAAACATCCTTACTGAACATCTCCAAAATATGCATGCATCTCTCTGTAGCATCAAGTTTACATGGCAACAAAGTTACAGCAGACGAGGACTTGGAGAAATCACCAAGTCCCTGAAATCAGAAATATTATGTGGCCTACTTTGCATGCTTGTGCTACTCACCACAAAGATCACAAAAATACATGGACTACACCACTGGAAAGATGGCATGGCATACTTCAAAACACATGTAGAGCTCATGCTCAAAAGATGCACAGAATAAATGATACAAAAATGACAAATCTCCAAGTTCTGCTAAGAACCAGAGAATAACAGCAACTAGCCCTCTTCCAACGAAGCTTTAGGCATCAAGATGACCTCTAATGAACATGGTCCAATTGAACAAAATGAAGAGCATCACGAGGCGAACAATTTGACATATTATACGCGCGAATCGCAGCTACAAGCACAGAGTTATCGCATCTTGAATAGGAGCACATGCTGATGAAATTAAGGACTTAGAAGAAAAAACTGGATCGTGAGAAAAAGTCAACGTACGATGGAGTTGGATCTGGATCGAGCTGTTCGCTCGAGCTCGGGCTCGGGCCGATGGCACTCGGGCTCCGGTGGCCGGAGCTCGCCGGAGGGAGGAAGGAGGGCGGCGCGAGGGCGGCGGAGGAGGAGAGGACACCGCGGGGGAGCGGCGGCGCCGGCGGAGGCGCGGCGGCGGGCGGCGCGG
>NC_057802.1:484649722-484652012 GCF_018294505.1 Triticum aestivum | reverse complement strand
GCGGGGCCAGTGGCGGCGGCGGCGGCGAACGGGCCGGCGGGCCCGCGGCGGGCTTCGGGCCGGCACAGTGGGAGGCCGGAGGCGGGCGGACGTTGTCCGGCGCGGACGGACGCGTTCGGCGGCGCGGTGGGAAAATCTCTAGTGTTCGTCTGCGAATCCGTTTTTCGGGATGCCCACATACAAATAGGTAGAGGGAGCTAGGAGACTCCAAATGAGGTGCGCTTTTCGCCCACACGATCGTGATCGAACGACCTAGATCATGGAAGAGAGTTTGGTGGGTTTTGGGCTGGTTTTAGAGGGGGGTTTTGCTGGACACTCAAATGGACTTTGCGGATGCCCGGTTAACCGTTGGAGTACCAAACGACCTCCGAATGGAACGAAACTTGACCGGTAGTCTCCGGGTGATATAAAAAGACCACTTGACAAGCCTCGGTCCATTCCGAGAAAGTTTGACACACGCACACGAAAGAAAACTAGAAGGGTGCACCGGAGGAGATAGGAGCGCCGGATTGGAAAACGGACAACGGGGAAAATGCTCGGATGCATGAGACGAACACGTATGCGAATGCAATGCACATGATGACATGATATGAAAATGCATGACATGACAAAATACAAAACGAAAGACAAAACCCAACAACGGAGGGAAAAACATATCACATAGCCGGAAATGGCAAGAGTCGGAGTTACAAATATGGCAAGTTAAATGCGGGGTGTTACAACACTCCACCACTACGAGAAGATCTCGTCCCGAGATCTAGGACTGAAAGAACTCCGGATATTCGGAACGGAGATGGTCCTCGCGTTCCCAGGTGGCTTCCCGGTCGGAATGGTGCGACCACTTCACTTTCAGGAATTTGATAGACTTGTTGCGAGTCTTGCGCTCAGTTTCTTCAAGAATAGCAACGGGGTGCTCATGATAAGACAAATCTTCTTGGAGGTCAAACTCTTCGAAGTCGATAGTGCGCTCAGGCGTCTTGAAGCACTTGCGGAGCTGTGACACGTGGAACACATCGTGCACGTTCGCGAAGTTGGAAGGAAGTTCAAGTTGATACGCGAGGTCGCCTCTTTTGCCAATGATCTTGAAAGGACCCACGTATCTAGGGGCAAGCTTCCCTTTGATACCGAAGCGACGAGTGCCTTTCATTGGAGAGACGCGGAGGTAGACGTGGTCTCCGATCTCGAAAGCCAAATCACGATGCTTACTATCATAGTAACTCTTCTGGCGCTATTGCGCGGCTTTGAGATTATCACGGATGACTTTACACATTTCTTCAGCTTCAGTGATTAAGTCATTGCCAAGAAGTTGGCGTTCACCAGTCTCTGACCAATTAAGAGGAGTACGGCACTTTCTGCCATAGAGAATCTCGAATGGGGCCTTGCCCGAACTCGCTTGGAAGCTATTGTTGTAGGAGAATTCAGCATATGGAAGACAATCTTCCCATTTCATGCCAAAAGAAATGACACAAGCCCTGAGCATATCTTCAAGAATTTTATTGACTCGCTCGACTTGGCCACTAGTTTGAGGATGGAAAGCTGTGCTGAAGCGAATGTTTGTGCCCATGGCCTTCTGGAAGGAGTCCCAGAACTTAGAGGTGAAGATGCTTCCACGATCAGAAGAAATCAATTGTGGAATGCCGTGCAAAGAGACAATTCTGGAGGTGTAGAGCTCTGCCAGCTGAGCTGCTGTGATGGATTCTTTGATAGGAAGGAAATGAGCCACTTTAGAAAGCTTGTCAATGACAACAAAGATAGCATCATTTCCGCGCTTGGACTTGGGAAATCCAGTCACGAAGTCCATTTCGATATGATCAAACTTCCATTCTGGGATAGCAAGAGGTTGGAGGAGACCAGCTGGTCGTTGGTGTTCTGCTTTCACTCTTCGGCAGACATCACATTCATTCACGAATTGAGCAATTTCTCGCTTCATTCGAGTCCACCAATACGACTGCTTGAGGTCATGATACATCTTCGTACTTCCAGGATGAATGGAAAGGAGAGAATTGTGCGCCTCGTTCATTATGACTTTCCTTAGATCACCTTTCGGAACCACAATGCGGTCCTCGAAGAACAAAGTGTCTCTGTCATCAATGCGATAGCACTTGTATTTGGAAAGACCCTTGTCGATACCACGTTTCACCTTCTTCACCATGGCATCAAGGAGTTGTGCCTCACGAATCTGATCTTCCAAAGTAGGAGATACTATGAGGTTGGCAAGAAAGCCTTGAGGAACAACTTGGAGATTCAGCTTGCGGAAAACTTCACAAAGATCCGGTTGGAAAGGCTTGAG
>NC_057802.1:484642155-484649523 GCF_018294505.1 Triticum aestivum | reverse complement strand
TGTACTCTTGAATCATTTCGACCCATCGAGTCTGCCTGAGGTTGAGGTTGGGCTGAGTGAAGATATACTTGAGACTCTTGTGATCAGTGAAAATGTCCACTTGTCTTCCCAACAAGAGATGTCTCCACGTAATCAATGCATGGACAACTGCCGCCAACTCAAGATCGTGAGTGGGGTAGTTCTTCTCGTTGGGCTTCAACTGCCGAGAGGTATAGGCCACAACTTTCTTCTCTTGCATTAACACAGCACCGAGACCTTGGAGAGAAGCATCACAGAAAACTTCATACGGCTTGGATTCATCAGGAGGAGTCAAGACAGGAGCTGTGACTAGTTTCTCTTTGAGAGTGTTGAAAGCAACGTCACACTCAGGAGACCAGACATACTTCACATGCTTCTGTAGGAGGTTCGAAAGAGGCTTTGCAATCTTGGAGAAATTCTCAATGAATCTTCGGCAATAGCTTGCAAGACCCAGAAAACTGCGGAGCTGCTTGACATTTTGAGGAGGTTCCCAATCCAGAACTGCGGACACCTTCTCGGGGTTAACAGCGATGCCTTTGGCAGAGATGATGTGACCAAGGAAAAGAACTTCATCGAGCGAAAACTCACATTTGGAGAACTTCGCATAGAATTGATACTCTCTGAGCTTGTCGAGCACCAATCGCAAATGTTTGGCATGATCCTGCTTATTCTTGGAGAAGACCAAGATATCGTCGAGATACACCAGAACGAATTCATTGGTATAGGGGTAGAAGATGAAATTCATCATCCGAGAGAACACCGGAGGAGCATTGACAAGGCCGAAAGACACGACAGTATATTCATAAGAACCAAGGCTCGTTCTGAATGCTGTCTTGGGAATATCTTCTTCACGAATACGAATCTGATGATAACCCATACGAAGGTCAAGCTTCGAGAATACTTTAGCGCCTTTGAGTTGCTCAAAAAGCTCATTGATGTTGGGAAGTGGATACTTGTTCTTGATTGTCTTCTTGTTCAATGGACGGTAGTCGACACAAAGTCGGTCCGTGCCATCCTTCTTCTTGACAAAAAGAACACCACAACCCCATGGAGAAGAACTCGGTCTGATCAAACCCAGACGCTCTTGTTCATCGAGCTGCTTCTTCAATTCCTTCAGCTCGTTAGGTCCAAGCTTGTATGGACGCTTGCAAACGGGTACAGTACCAGGCTCTAGTTCGATAACGAACTCAACTGGCCGGTGCGGAGGCATACCCGGAAGCTCCTCTGGAAAGACATCTTGATACTCGCAAACGACTGGAATTTGAGAGATGGCATCCAATTCGCCCTTCTCATTGAGAGAGTAAAACCGAATGGTTTCGTCATGAGCGGCAAAAATAATCACATCCTCAGACGAGTGTGTCAATTGAATTTCCCTGGCATTACAATCAAGTTGAGCCTTGTGCTTAGAAAGCCAGTCCATCCTGAGAATAAGATCAATATCCGAGTCACCAAGAACAATTGGAGAAGACTGGAATCTATAGTCGCCCATCTTGATGGAAACATCGGGAGCAACCAAACTAGAAGACAAAAGCTTTCCCGGAGAAACAACTTGCATAACTTTGGATAAAATCTCTGTGTCAACATTGTGCTTCGATGCAAATGGGTATGACAAGAAAGAATGCGATGCACCAGTATCAAAAAGAACTTTTGCAGGAATATCATTAACTGAGAGATTACCCATTATCACATCAGTAGATTCCTCCGCTTGAGCTGCATTCATCATGTTCACCTTTGCAAACTTTGGATTATGCTTGACCACTGCATTGCTGGAAGGTCTGACAGGAGGAGGAGGAGGAAGACGCCTCTGGTTGAAGCACTTATTAGCATAGTGACCTTTCTGCTGACATTTGTTGCAAGTCACCTCTGAGAGTGGACGGTGATAAGGAGCATTGGACTTTGGAGCTTGATTCTGAGACTTGTTCTGATAGCCAGAGTTGGAAGAGTTGTTAGAACCATGGCCACCTTTGTTCTTCTGCTGGTAAGGCTGACGAAACGGAGGAGGAGGCAACCAGAACTTCTGTTGCTTAGCTGTCACACGTGAGGAAGAAGAAGACTGAACTGCGTCTCTGACTCTCTTCTTAGAAGCCTCACACTTGAGCTGAGCAGCCTCTTGCTTCAGTGCCATATTGTAGAATTGATCAAACTGAGTAGGCTCAACAAGAACGAGAGCTAACTGCAGATCCTCTTTAAGGCCACCTCTGAAGTGATAGATCATACTCTTCTCATCAGGAACGTCTTGTTTAGCGAAGCGAGCAAGTTTCTGAAACTGAATGTTGTATTGATACACAGACATGTTTCCTTGCTTGAGATTGTGGAACTCCTCACGCTTGCTCTCAACAACACTTTGTGGAATGTGGTGCGCTTTGAAGTCCCGACAGAAGTCAGTCCAAGTAATCACACGACCTCCTCTGGAATCTTTGTATTGCTGAAACCAATCAGCAGCTTGGTCCTTGAGCTGGAAAGAAGCGAACTTGACAAAGTCCTCAGGTCTGACATTGCTACATTCAAAATGATTATTGATGTCCACGAGCCAATCATCGGCATCCGTGGCTCGGCACAGTAGCTGAAAGACTTGGGCTGATTTGCGAGAAACTGGTTGAGAGTGGCAAAGTGAAACTGATTGTTGCCTTGACCTTGATTGCCTTGATTGCCTTGCCCTTGAGTACGTTCTTGCAAGAGTTGCAGAATCATCTGAGCATTGGCGTTGGTGGCTGCCATGATTGCTTGCCATGCCTCCGGAGGTGGAGGTGGTGGCGGAGGGTTCGCTTGACTCCCTTCATTGCGATCCGGATTCTGACGCGTTGGCGGAGCCATCCTGAAGAGGGTGACATCCGTTAGCATCTTGATAGACAAAAGATAAGTAGAATCAACAGATAGAAATTGCAACATATAGTCTTCACAATAAACATTCGAACGAAAATGAACGAATGAATTCCATAGTAAATCATCACACTTCCATAAGTTGAGAAGCCACTTCAAAAAGATATGGAATGAACATATGAATTCGAAGTAACTCGAATACCACAATACAAAATAAAACAAAGTGTTGGCTTGCAGAATAAGCCGGAACAAACATATGATAGATATTTCGTCCGAAGTTTTCGTGGTGGGGCCCACACGGGCTCAATCGTACAGCACCATCATGTACAAGGCTGTGCACATGACATACGAAGCGTCCCCGAGTCGGCAAAGCCATGGACTCTTTAAGACACAACGAGACCACTGTAAAATCAACCGTATACAGGCGGACCACTAGACGTCGAACCCCAATCTCATATCATGCGTCTGTCGGAAAGATATCCTAAGGCTACTTGAATTCCCACTTATAAACTCCCGAAACTTTCTGGTTATGCAATCTGGTGTAAGGGATACAGGGGACACAAAATATATCACCCAAACTAACAATCCCTAGATCCAGCTGTATCCATCCGTCAACACATAACCAAGAAATCTTCGGAAATCGTTTACCTCAACCTTCGAAAAACATCCGTTATACAAGTTATGGCAATACTCCCGAACTCCCGCCCCAGTACTGGGTGGCGTCGAGGTGATCTCACCAACAACTGCATAAAAGAGATTTCGATGTCGGCAAAACTCAGGTATTCCAGAACTGCAACGATAAAATTGTGACGACAACACCTCAGAGCTCAACTCCCCGGGACACTGCCACAACCCCTAAATGACAGGAGGCACCAAGAACAATGTTCTCGTCACAAATCGTTCGGAACGATTCCAAGATACCCGCGTGATCCTAAAATTTTTTTTTAGTGAAATTTGAGGAGAGAGTAGTCAAAACTTCTACGTCAGGAGACCTCACCAGAGCGACGAAGAGACTGAGGAGTAAAAAGAATCCTACTCTCCGATATATATAATCCTAAGACTCAAAACATTTTTATTCTAGACTCAACAACGCCAGCGATTCGATCAAGCAGGGGGCTCCTAAGTCGGGGAAGGCTCTGATTACCAACTTGTAACGCCCACGATGCGGCTATATCTCCCACGTGTCGAGGCACGACTTAGAGGCATAACCGCATAGTGGTTTTGTCGCAAGAAGGGTCATCTTCACACAATCCCATGTAATGAACAAGAATGGGATAAAGAGTTGGCTTACAATCGCCACTTCACACAATACATAAATATCATCATACATCATCCAAAATACAATCATATAGACTGACTACGGTCAAAATCCAGATGAAAATAAGACAACCCCAAATGCTAGATCCCCGATCGTCCCAACTGGGCTCCACTACTGATCATCAGGAAAAGACACATAGTAACGACCACGTTCCTCGTCGAACTCCCACTTGAGATCGACGCCATCATCTGCACTGGCATCGTCGGCACCTGCAACTGTTTTGGTAGAATCTGTGAGTCACGGGGACTCAGCAATCTCACACCCGCGAGATCAAGACTATTTAAGCTTATAGGACAAGGAGGTGCAAGAGGTGGAGCTGCAGCGGCAAAAGCATCTATGGTGACTAACTTGCGCAAATGAGAGCGAGAAGAGAAGCAACGGAACGGACGTCATCTAGCAATGATCAAGAAGTGATCCTGAACACCTACTTACGTCATTCATAACACAGACCGTGTTCACTTCCCGGACTCCGCCGAGAAGAGACCATCACGGCTACACACGCAGTTGATGAGTTTTAATTGGGTCAAGTGACAAGTTATCTACAACCGGACATTAACAAATTCCCATCTGCCTCATAACCGCGGGCACGGCTTTCGAAAGATAATACCCTGCAGGGGTGTCCCAACTTAGCCCATCATAAGCTCTCACGGTCAACGAAGGATAAACCTTCTCCCGGAAAGACCCGATCAGTCTCGGAATCCCGGTTTACAAGACATCTCGACAATGGTAAAACAAGACCAGCAAAGCCACCCGAATGTGCCGACAAATCCCGATAGGAGCTGCACATATCTCGTTCTCAGGGCACACCGGATGAGACATCCTATGAGTAAAACCAGACCTCGAGTTTCCAGGAGGGGGCTCCGCAGTCTGCTCAGTTCGGACCAACACTCGAAGGAGCACTGGCCCGGGGGGGTTAAATAAGATGACCCTCGGGCTCGCGAAAACCCGGGGGAAAAGGTATAGGTCGCAAATGGTAAAACCAAGGTTGGGCCTTGCTGGAGGAGTTTTATTCAAGGCGATCTGTCAAGGGGGTCCCATAAATCACCCGACCGCGTAAGGAATGCAAACTCAAGGAACATAATCCCGGTATAACAGTAACTAGGGCGGCAAGAGTGGAACAAAACACTAGGCATAAGGCCGAGCCTTCCACCCTTTACCAAAATATATAGGTGCATTAATTAAATAAGAGATATTGTGGTATCCCAACATAACCATGTTCCGACATGGAACAAACTTCAACTTCACCTACAACTAGCAACGCTATAAGAGGGGCTGAGCAAAAGCGGTAACTTAGCCAAACAACGGTTTGCTAGGAAAGGATGGTTAGGGCTGACATGGCTAAAATGGGAGACATGATATAGCAAAAGATAGGTAGCGGAGCATGGCAATAGAGCGAACAACTAGCAAAGCAAAGATAGAAGTGATTTCGAGGGGTGGTCATCTTGCCTGCAAGATTCTCAGAGTTGTCGAAAGCTTGATCCTCGTAAGCGTACTCGACAGGTTCCTCGTTCACGAACTCGTCTCCCGGCTCTACCCAAGACAAGAACACAAACAAACGGAACCACAATCAACAACGAGAAATGCGCCAGCAACATAATGCAAAACATGTATGATATGCGAGATATGATATGCGATGCATATGCGTGCTCCGGAAGGAAAATGATGAACATGGCAGTAACTTGGCAAACCAAGCATTCCACTGGAAAGATGAGATGATTTCGGTCGAAATCGATATAAAGATCACCGGAATCGGATGCACGGTTTGCAAATGGCAAGCAAAACAAGAATGACACGAATCTGCGATTAACAGCAAGATAGCACTTAAAATACAACAAGTAACAATGCTACAGCACCCCAACATAGCAACAAAGCAAATAACAGTAAACTACAAGAGATGCTTGACAAAAGATGAACACTGAGCTACGGCTAGTTCACAACATATCAAGCTCAAACAAGCATGGCAAAAGTGCAAAAGATTACAGGTTCACAGACTTGGTGAAAAACTGGACATGGCAGAAATACAGTATCAGGTACCAATGTTCAGAGCACGAAATCAACATGCTACAGGAACTAAAAATAGAAAATCAAGGCATGGAAGTGTTCTACTAAAAGCACATGACAAAAGTCCCTTACTGACCATAAGCCAAAAAGGACCAGAAGATATGATGGCAAGCATGTAAACATAGCAAGTTTCGTTATCAGGTTTCAGACAGCAGAAAACAGAGCATGGCAGAAATATTAATATGTAGGCCTCTTTGTGAGCTTGATGCACTCACTACAGAGCAATGCATGACAACCCAAGCATACCTAAAGCAAGATGGCATGTTTATGAAACTATCCATGGCAAGAACAATTACATAGCATGTATGGAACAACTACAATAAGCTTGGCAAGATTGCAAATCTTGTAAAGAATCTGCCAGAAATATTTTATAGCAAAAGTAGAGCAATACTGAGTCATGCTATGGCACTCCACAATTGCAAACAATTGCAGTAATGGATCAATTACAACTATAGCTACAAAACATGCTTACTGAACATCTCCAAAATATCCATGCATCTCTCTGTAGCATCAAGTTTACATGGCAACAAAGTTACAGCAGACGAGGACTTGGAGAAATCACTAAGTCCCTGAAATCAGAAATATTACCGGGCCTACTTTGCATGCTTGTTCTAGTCATCAAAAAGATCAAAAAAATACATAGACTACACCGCTGGAAAGATGGCATGGCATACTTCAAAACACATGTAGAGCTCATGCTCAAAAGATGCACAGAATAAATGATACAAAAATAACAAATCTCCAAGTTCTGCTAAGAACCAAAGAATAACAGCAACTAGCCCTCTTCCAACGAAGATTTGGGCATCAAGATGACCTCTAATGAACATGGTCCAATCGAACAGAATGAAGAGCATCACGAGGCGAACAATTTGACATATTATACGCGCGAATCGGAGCTACATGCACAGAGTTATCGCATCTTGAATAGGAGCACATGCTGATGAAATTAAGGACTTATAAGAAAAAACTGGATCGCGAGAAAAAGACAACGTACGGTGGAGTTGGATCTGGATCGAGCTGTTCGCTCGAGCTCGGGCTTCGGTGGTCGGAGCTCGCCGGAGGGAGGAAGGAGGGCGGCGCGAGGGCGGCGGAGGAGGAGAGGACGCCGCGGGGGAGCGGCGGCGCCGGCGGAGGCGCGGCGGCGGGCGGCG
>NC_057802.1:484627339-484641868 GCF_018294505.1 Triticum aestivum | reverse complement strand
CGCGGCGGGCTTCGCGGGCCGGCGCGGTGGGAGGCCGGAGGCGGGCGGACGTTGTCCGGCGCGGACGGACGCGTCCGGCGGCGCGGTGGGAAAATCTCTAGGGTTCGTTTGCGAATCCGTTTTTCGGGATGCCCACATATAAATAGGTAGAGGGAGCTAGGAGACTTCAAATGATGTGCGGTTTTCGCCCACACGATCGTGATCGAACGACCTAGAGCATGGAAGAGAGTTTGTTGGGTTTTGGGCTGGTTTTAGAGGGGGTTTTTGCTGGACACTCAAATGGACTTTGCGGATGCCCGGTTAACCGTTGGAGTACCAAACGACCTCCGAATGGAACGAAACTTGACCGGTAGTCTCCGGGTGGTATAAAAAGACCACTTGACAAGCTTCGGTCCATTCCGAGAAAGTTTGACACACGCACACGAAAGAAAACTCGAAGGGTGCACCAGAGGAGATAGGAGCGCCGGATTGGAAAACGGACAACGGGGAAAATGCTCGGATGCATGAGACGAACACGTATGCGAATGCAATGCACATGATGACATGATATGAAAATGCATGACATGACAAAATACAAAACGAAAGACAAAACCCAACAATGGAGGGAAAAACATATCACATAGCCGGAAATGGCAATAGTCGGAGTTACAAATATGGCAAGTTACATGCGGGGTGTTACACTATTCTATTCTCCTCCGAACCGTTTTCTGTTGGCGCCTTCGGGAAAATACGTTTTCTCCTTTGTGCTTACGCATTCCCAACCAAAGCGTTTTCTGTTTTCTCAGTTAAAACCCTGAAACTTTTCTGTTTCATTACAGATAAGTCCCTGGACAGAAACCTTTATAACTTTTTAATAAAAAGGAGTTTTTGACTGATTCTTTTTCTGACAATCTTAAAATTTTGTCTAGTTTTTTATGGGATTTATTGGAAAATTATTTGGAAAAGTTTCTGTGCAAGTGTTGGTTTTCACGTTAGTACCCGTTTCGTGATTGCCGTAGGTTCCGGAAGAGGTGAAGGAGCCGCGAACTTCGCCGAGCTAGACTCCGACTTCTCCGAACCAGGCAAGCATGTTTTGAACATTTGATATGACAGGTGTTTTGCATGTTCCCGTGAAAGTTTGTGCGTGGCATATGAGTGTCGGTAAATACCTCGTTGCTTGTAAGGCAACGACCCGGTTGTTCCAAAGTCGCGATGATCTCTGATGAGAGATGGCCTAATCATGTGGTGACATGAAGGGCAGCAAGGTGGTACTGTTGTAGCATACCAGCCTTGCGTCATCCGACTTTCTCCGACGTTAACGTGGTTGGAGCCACGTTATCGTTCCCTTCCCGCATGTTCCAAAGTTGCGATGATCTCTGATGAGAGATGGCCTAATCATGTGGTGACATGAAGGGCAGCAAGGTGGTACTGTTGTAGCATACCAGCCTTGCGTCATCCGACTTTCTCCGACGTTAAATTGGTTGGAGCCACGTTACCGTTCTTTCCCCTTTCCGTGCTACCACATGTCTCATTGCCAGGATGCGGTTTAGTAAGTTGGTAACCTCTTTCCGTGTACACACCAAACAGAGAGGCCGGGATGATGGTACCTTGGCCCAGGATTAAAGCCAGTCATCCGGTCAGGGGGCATGGGTGTTTCCGGTTGGGACCGAGAGGGGGGGCACCCCCTTAGAGCGCGCGTATAGAAATTTGATCCCATGCTACGCGAGGTTGTAGCCTCCCCATCTCAAGGTTTTTCTTGAATGTTGCCGAGGGTGATCCCTGGCTTCGGATGGTTGAATTGGGTGTGTACTGGTTAGACGTGTTTCTTCCAAAACACCGTAGACGGAACTAGTCCCCGTGACTACTGAAATCCGTTGGCTGTGGTTAAGTACAAACTCTGCAGAGTCAATTCTTTCCAAATCATCATATCCATGATCACGTAGTGTAAACATTATATCCATATCTATCCGTGTGAAAAACTTGTCCCCGGTGAACAAGCTCAAGTGGTAAATCCAGTTTTATTGTTATTCCTGTGGATGGACTAACTTTATATTTGTCGCATGCTTGTGATAATTTATGTTCCCGAACGATTGTATTATTGAGCTGTGATATAAGCCCTTTATGTGACGTCGCGCAGACGTCCGACTGTGGCGTGTACTTGTTTCTTACTTTAAATATAAGCCCTTTATGTGATGTCGCACAGACGTTCGACTGTGGCATGCACTGTCTTTATTTTCTGTTGCAAGCCCTTTATGTGGTGTCACCTCGACGCCCGACTGTGGCATTATTATTCTGCATTTTCCGCTCGAGGAGTCTTTCAGACACTCGTTTGGCACCCGCATTATTATTCCGCATTTCCGCTCGAGGAGTCTTTCAGACACTCGTTTGGCACCCGCATTATTATTCCGCATTTTCCGCTCGAGGAGTCTTTCAGACACTCGTTTGGCACCTGTATCATTATTCCGCATTTTCCGCTCGAGGAGTCTTTCAGACACTCGTTTGGCACCAGTATTACTATTCTGCAGTTTCCGTTCGAGGCGTCATTCATACCCTCGCTTGGCACCCAGTATTTATTATCTCTATGTCTGAACGCACGGGTTAACTTGTTCATATGCTTCATGTTTACATTTGTTATACCTTATGTCCGAACTGTCTTGCGAGTACTTTCATAGTACTCACCTGGCTTGTTGATTTGGCCAGATGTTGACGAAGGCGATCTCTTGGATGAAGAGTTTGATAGCGCGTCCGATGCCTAGAGGAGTCCCAGTCAGTCCTGCGCGATCCCGGATATTGGTCACTTGTATTGTATACGCTTCCGCCACCCGCAATAAGTCTTCTCGAGCCTCACTCCGACGCTCGAAGAGTTGTAGTCTTCTGGAATCATATCACTCGCTTCGCGATGATATTTCCACCACCGTTATCATCGTGAGTTAGTAGTTTGCCACCCTACCCGTCGTCTTGTTTTATCGGCGTGCATGTAATAAATTGTTGGGCAGTCTCTGCTCAACCTTGTATTATATTTAGTACTCCTGGTATTTTTCTTCTGTGACCCAGATATTGTCTACCAGTGAGAAGGAATTCTTCCTCTGGTCCGTAAAAGGGATTGGTCTCTCAATAATTATTTTATTGAAAAACCGGTTGTGACAAGCTTGGTATCAGAGCCAGGCTGACTGTAGGAAGCCACTAGGTGCGATCGCTAATCGGTTATTAGCGTTTTTGTGCTTTTTCAGCATTTTGCAATTGTAGCTATTTTCTGTTGGTCATCATAAATTTATGACATGACTACTCAGAATTTTTGCCTACTTTTGTAGATGGCTGGCAGCAGCTGTGAGAACCGAGTGTTCACCAACGTGCCCGAGGGGTTTGTCAAGCTCCTCATCTCCATCACCAAGCTCGCGATCGGGCCAGCAGCTCGCCCGGAGTTCACACTCTACCAGCACAAGCTCAGTGACGACGTGTCTATGCAGCAAGCTGTGGTGCAGTTCAAGGGAGGACGTTCTGCTGCTCGCCACTTCCGTTTTGTGGGAAGGGCCATGCCTACGGAGAGGCATGCCATGCAGATGGCTGCCCGTGAGGCGATAGCTCGCCTTCGGGACATCCTTCCTATGATGAAGACTCATCGCTACCGCTACCTCCCATGCCATGTGCCTTACACCAGCCACTATGCGTTTGCCTGCCATCGGGGAGAACGAGATGAAGCCATCGAGATGGTTGTGGAGTATCTCAAGGCTCTGGAGGAGTCTTTCGACAACCTCGTAGATGATCTTGTGGCTGCCCGCATGGACTTAGTCCGGGGCGGTCCTGCCAGCAGGAAGGAACTTCTCAACACGGCGCCGCCCCTGACATTCGTCTCGTCTTCAGCCTCTTATGCACCGGCCATTTTGGCCACTGCTCGCCGTCTGCCTACCACTGAGGAGTTCGACCGAGTCATCGCTCCTACTCCAGTCAGAGCCGCACCACCTGCCGCACACGCTCTACCACCAGTCGCCCCCGCACGATCACCGCAGCGCAGCGTCACGCGCCAGGAGCCAGCTAGAGAGGAGGTGGAGGTTGATTCTCCTGGACCGCTGAGCCTTGCCATCGGCAAGGGGAAGGAGATCTTCGCCATCTCCGACTGAGAGCGCCGAGTAGCCGCGTGTTATGCCTGCCTGTATGGTGTGTTGTTTTATCTGTACGCTAGTTTGTATTGGTGTGTTGGCTGCCTTCCGGAGTAGTACGCTAGTTTTTAATAACATGTCAGGATGTGTACGCGCATCCTGAGTGTTGTATCACGTGTTTGCTTTTCGCATGTAAGATTTATGTTAAGCACATCTTCTCTATAAAAAATCATTTGTGTTTCTTTGAAAACCTTGAAGCCTTTTGATTATTGCCTTTGCGAGATTTTTCTTGTGCTACACAGTTTTTCTCATGGGTTTTGCAAATAATACCCCAGACTGGAAAAATGTCTCGCCCGTGGACTCGCTCCATGCCCAATCAGCCAGAAGAGGTTTACGGGACACAGACCAGCAACAATTTCACTCAGGGTCAGTCCAGCCAACAAGACAGCGAAGCAGCACTGTCTCAAGTATGCCGTCTCTTCGAGCAAAGCCAGCAACAGCACCAAGAGATGATGAACCATGTCATCAATATGGGAAACCACCGTGAACCCTATCAACCACATTCCAAGTTATTCGAGTTACAGAAGACTCGCCCCTCAACTTTTGCTCACACCGATAGGCCGCTGGAAGCCGATGATTGGCTTCGTGAGATTGAAAGGAAACTGATTATTGCTCAGTGCTCAGATCATGAGAAGGTGCTTTATGCACGACACTACCTTACTGGAGCAGCCGCAGCATGGTGGGAAAACTTCCTACACATGCATCCCAGGGAACACAACATCACCTGGGAAGAGTTCAAGGAAGGCTTCCGTGGGGCACACATCCCCAGAAGCATCCTAAAGATCAAGAAGAGAGAGTTCGATGACCTGAAGCAGAGAGGCATGTCAGTCACAGAATACAACGGTCAGTTCACCCAGCTGTCTCGTTATGCCTACGACGAGCACATGACAGAAAGCAAGAAGATGGAAAAATTCCTGGACGGCCTGGCACCAGCACTGAGATGCCAACTGATTGTGCACACCTTTCCGGATTTTAAGACGCTGGTGGACAAGGCCATCACCTTGGAGAATGAGCGCCGTCGTCTGGAAGATATCCGTAAGCGGAAGAGGGACAAGACGACTCTTGCCCGCAGCAACCGAGGCAAGACTGAGGTCCCAAGGACAGACGCAAGGAGATCCACGACTACTGAGCCAAGGCCCGTCGGACAGTTTCATGCCAGGGACAAGGAGTTCACATACCGTCCAGGGGTCACCTGCTATGCTTGTGGTCAACAAGGGCATTATGCTAAACAGTGCCCGAAGCCAAGAGACTCGGCACCCAAGCCGAACAATGGTGGAAACAATCCAGCCCCCAAGCGCAACAACTTCAACCCCAGCAACAACCACAGGAAGGGTCACCTGAACCATGTGACCAGGGAAGAAGCGCAGAATGCCCCAGACATCGTGCGCGGTACGTTCCCTGTCAACACAGTACCTGCCACGGTTATGTTTGATTTTGGAGCTTCCCATTTGTTCGTTTCGAAGAGTTTTGTTTCGCAACATGATTTTCCGATACTTCCCTTGGAAAAATCTATGATCATCAAGTCCCCCGGAAATAAGCAAATCGCTTAGGGTTACTGCCAAGGAGTGGTCATTGAGTTCGAAGGACTACAATTCCAAGCGAATCTCATCGTGTTGGAAAGTAAAGGACTGGATGTCATTTTAGGGATGGACTGGTTGACCACCTGTTGGGGAACGTAGTAATTTCAAAAATTTCCTACGCACACGCAAGATCATGGTGATGCATAGCAACGAGAGGGGAGAGTGTTGTCCACGTACCCTCGTAGACCGACAGCGGAAGCGTTATCACAACGCGGTTGATGTAGTCGTACGTCTTCACGATCTGACCGATCAAGTACCGAACGTACGGCACCTCCAAGTTCTACACACGTTCAGCTCGATGACGTCCCTCGAACTCCGATCCAGCCGAGTGTTGAGGGAGAGTTTCGTCAGCACGACGGCGTGGTGACGATGATGATGTTCCACCGACGCAGGGCTTCGCCTAAGCTCCGCGACGGTATTATCGAGGTGTAATCTGGTGGAGGGGGGCACCGCACACGGCTAAAATATCGTATATCAAGTGTGTATAGAGGTGCCCCCCTACCCCCGTATATAAAGGAGCAAGGGGGAGGCCGGCTGCCTATGGGCGCGCCAAGGAGAGGGGGGGAGTCCTCCTCCTAGTAGGAGTAGGACTCCCCTTTCCTAGTCCTACTAGGAAAAGAAGGGGGGAAGGAAAGAGAGGGAGAGGGAGAGGGAAAGGGGGCTGCGCCCCCTCTCCTAGTCCAACTAGGACTCCTCCTGGGAGGGGGCGCACCACCTCCTGGCTGCTGCCCTCTCTCTCCCCTCAAGGCCCACTAAGGCCCAATACTTCCCCGGGGGGTTCCGGTAACCCTCCGGCACTCCGGTTTAATCCGAAACTTCTCCGGAACACTTCCGGTGTCCGAATATAGTCGTCCAATATATCAATCTTTACGTCTCGACCATTTCGAGACTCCTCGTCATGTCCGTGATCACATCCGGGACTCCGAACAACCTTCGGTACATCAAATCACATAAACTCATAATATAACTGTCATCGTAACTTTAAGCGTGCGGACCCTTTGGGTTCGAGAACAATGTAGACATGACCGAGACACCTCTCTGGTCAATAACCAATAGCGGGACCTGGATGCCCATATTGGCTCCCACATATTCTACGAAGATCTTTATCGGTCAGACCGCATAACAACATACGTTGTTCCCTTTGTCATCGGTATGTTACTTGCCCGAGATTCGATCGTCGGTATCTCGATACCTAGTTCAATCTCGTTACCGGCAAGTCTCTTTACTCGTTCCGTAATACATCATCCCACAACTAACTCATTAGTCACAATGCTTGCAAGGCTTATAGTGATGTGCATTACCGAGTGGGCCCAGAGATACCTCTCCGACAATCGGAGTGACAAATCCTAATCTCGAAATATGCCAACCCAACAAGTACCTTTGGAGACACCTGTAGAGCACCTTTATAATCACCCAGTTACGTTGTGACGTTTGGTAGCACACAAAGTGTTCCTCCGGTAAACGGGAGTTGCATAATCTCATAGTCATAGGAACATGTATAAGTCATGAAGAAAGCAATAGCAACATACTAAACGATCGGGTGCTAAGCTAACGTAATGGGTCATGTCAATCACGTCATTCTCCTAATGAGGTGATCCCGTTAATCAAATGACAACTCATGTCTATGGCTAGGAAACATAACCATCTTTGATTAACGAGCTAGTCAAGCAGAGGCATACTAGTGACACTCTGTTTGTCTATGTATTCACACATGTATTATGTTTCCGATTAATACAATTCTAGCATGAATAATAAACATTTATCATGATATAAGGAAATATATAATACTTTATTATTGCCTCTAGGGCATATTTCCTTCAGTCTCCCACTTGCACTAGAGTCAATAATCTAGATTACGTAGTAATGATTCTTACACCCATGGAGTCTTGGTGTTGATCATGTTTTGCTCGTGGAAGACGCTTAGTCAACGGATCTGCTAAATTCAGATCCGTATGTATCTTGCAAATTTCTATGTCTCCCACCTGGACTAAATCCCGGATGGAATTGAAGCGTCTTCTGATGTGCTTGGTTCTCTTGTGAAATCTGGATTCCTTTGCTAATGCAATTGCACCAGTATTATCACAAAAGATTTTCATTGGTCCCGATGTACTAGGTATGACACCTAGATCGGATATGAACTCCTTCATCCAGACTCCTTCATTCGCTGCTTCCGAAGCAGCTATGTATTCCGCTTCACACGTAGATCCGGCCACGACACTTTGCTTGGAACTGCACCAACTGACAGCTCCACCGTTCAATGTAAATACGTATCCGGTTTCCGATTTCGAATCGTCCGGATCAGTGTCAAAGCTTGCATCAACGTAACCCCTTACGATGAGCTCTTTGTCACCTCCATATACGAGAAACATATCCTTAGTCCTTTTCAGGTATTTCAGGATGTTCTTGACCGCTGTCCAGTGATCCACTCCTGGATTACTTTGGTACCTCCCTGCTAAACTTATAGCTAGGGACACATCAGGTCTGGTACACAGCATTGCATACATGATAGAGCCTATGGCTGAAGCATAGGGAACATCTTTCATTTTCTCTCTATCTTCTGCAGTGGTCGGGCATTGAGTCTTACTCAATCTCACACCTTGTAGTACAGGCAAGAACCCTTTCTTTGCTTGATCCATTTTGAACTTCTTCAAAACTTTGTCAAGGTATGTGCTTTGTGAAAGTCCAATTAAGCGTCTTGATCTATCTCTATGGCTCTTAATGCCTAATATATATGCAGCTTCACCGAGGTCTTTCATTGAAAAACTCTTATTCAAGTATCCCTTTATGCTATCCAGAAATTCTATATCATTTCCAATCAGTAATATGTCATCCACATATAATATCAGAAATGCTATCGAGCTCCCACTCACTTTCTTGTAAATACAGGCTTCTCCAAAAGTCTGTATAAAACCAAATGCTTTGATCACACTATCAAAGCGTTTATTCCAACTCCGAGAGGCTTGCACCAGTCCATAAATGGATCGCTGGAGCTTGCACACTTTGTTAGCTCCCTTTGGGTCGACAAAACCTTCCGGTTGCATCATATACAACTCTTCTTCCAGAAATCCATTCAGGAACGCAGTTTTGACATCCATTTGCCAAATTTCATAATCATAAAATGCGGCAATTGCTAACATGATTCGGACAGACTTAAGCATCGCTACGGGTGAGAAGGTCTCATCGTAGTCAATTCCTTGAACTTGTCGAAAACCTTTCGCAACAAGTCGAGCTTTATAGATAGTAACATTACCATCAGCATCAGTCTTCTTCTTGAAGATCCATTTATTTTCAATGGCTTGCCGACCATCGGGCAAGTCAACCGAAGTCCATACTTTGTTCTCATACATGGATCCCATCTCGGATTTCATGGCTTCAAGCCATTTTGCGGAATCTGGGCTCACCATCGCTTCTTCATAGTTCGTAGGTTCGCCATGGTCTAGTAACATGACCTCCAGAACAGGATTACCGTACCATTCTGGTGCGGATCTTGATCTAGTTGACCTACGAAGTTCAGTAATAACTTGATCTGAAGTTTCATGATCATTATCATTAACTTCCTCACTACTTGGTGTAGGTGTCGCAGAAACTGATTTCTGCGATGATCTACTTTCCAATAAGGGAGCAGGTACAGTTACCTCATCAAGTTCTACTTTCCTCCCACTCACATCTTTCGAGAGAAACTCCTTCTCTAGAAAGGATCCATTTCTAGCAACAAATATCTTGCCTTCGGATCTGTGATAGAAGGTGTACCCAACGGTCTCCTTTGGGTATCCTATGAAGACACATTTCTCCGATTTAGGCTCGAGCTTATCAGGTTGATGTTTCTTCACATAAGCATCGCAACCCCAAACTTTAAGATACGACAACTTTGGTTTCTTGCCAAACCATAGTTCAAAAGGCGTCGTCTCAACGGATTTCGATGGTGTCCTATTTAGAGTGAATGCAGCTGTCTCTAAAGCATAACCCCAAAACGATAGCGGTAAATCAGTAAGAAACATCATTGTTCGCACCATATCCAATAAAGTACGATTACGACGTTCAGACACACCATTACGGTGTGGTGTTCCGGGTGGCGTGAGTTGCGAAACTATTCCGCATTGTTTCAAATGTAGACCAAACTCGTAACTCAAATATTCTCCTCCACGATCAGATCGTAGGAATTTTATTTTCTTGTTACGATGATTTTCAACTTCACTCTGAAATTCTTTGAACTTTTCAAATGTTTCAGACTTATGTTTCATTAAGTAGATATACCCATATCTGCTCAAATCATCTGTGAAGGTGAGAAAATAACGATATCCGCCACGAGCTTCAATATTCATCGGACCACATACATCTGTATGTATGATTTCCAACAAATCTGTAGCTCTCTCCATAGTTCCGGAGAACGGTGTTTTGGTCATCTTGCCCATAAGGCACGGTTCGCAAGTACCAAGTGATTCAAAATCAAGTGATTCCAAAATTCCATCAGTATGGAGTTTCTTCATGCGCTTTACACCGATATGACCCAAACGGTAGTGCCACAAATAAGTTGCACTGTCATTATTAACTCTGCATCTTTTGGCTTCAACATTATGAATATGTGTATCACTACTATCGAGATTCATTAAAAATAGACCACTCTTCTAGGGTGCATGACCATAAAAGATATTATTCATATAAATAGAACAACCATTATTCTCTGATTTAAATGAATAACCGTCTCGCATTAAACAAGATCCAGATATAATGTTCATGCTCAACGCTGGCACCAAATAACAATTATTTAGGTCTAAAACTAATCCCGAAGGTAGATGTAGAGGTAGCGTGCCGACGGCGATCACATCGACTTTGGAACCATTTCCCACGCGCATCGTCACCTCGTCCTTAGCCAAACTTCGCTTAATTCGTAGCCCCTCTTTCGAGTTGCAAATATTAGCAACAGAACCAGTATCAAATACCCAGGTGCTACTGCGAGTATTAGTAAGGTACACATCAATAACATGTATATCACATATATCTTTGTTAACCTTGCCATCCTTCTTATCCGCCAAATACTTGGGGCAGTTCCGCTTCCAGTGGACAGTCTGCTTACAGTAGAAGCACTCAGTTTCAGGCTTAGGTCCAGACTTGGATTTCTTCTCCTGAACAACAACTTGCTTGCTGTTCTTCTTGAAGTTCCCTTTCTTCTTCCCTTTGCCCTTTTTCTTGAAACTAGTGGTTTTACTGACCATCAACACTTGATGCTCCTTTTTGATTTCTACCTCCGCTGCCTTTAGCATTGCGAAGAGCTCGGGAATCGTCTTATCCATCCCTTGCATGTTATAGTTCATCACGAAGCTCTTGTAGCTTGGTGGCAGTGATTGAAGAATTCTGTCAATGACGCAATCATCCAGAAGTTGAACTCCCAGTTGAATCAAGTGATTATTATACGCAGACATTCTGAGTATATGCTCACTGACAGAACTATTCTCTTCCATCTTGCAACTATAGAACTTATTGGAGACTTCATATCTCTCAATCCCGGGCATTTGCTTGAAATATTAACTTCAACTCCTGGAACATCTCATATGCTCCATGACGTTCAAAACGTCGTTGAAGTCCCGGTTCTAAGCCGTAAAGCATGGCACACTGAACTATTGAGTAGTCATCAGCTTTGCTTTGCCAGACGTTCATAACTTCTGGCGTAGCTCTTGCAGGAGGCCTGGCACCTAGCGGTGCTTCCAGGACGTAATTCTTCTGTGCAGCAATGAGGATAATCCTCAAGTTACGGACCCAGTCCGTGTAATTGCTACCATCATCTTTCAACTTAGCTTTCTCAAGGAACACATTAAAATTCAACGGAACAACAGCACGGGCCATATATCTACAATTAACATAGACAAGCAAGATACTATCAGGTACCAAGTTCATGATAAATTTAAGTTCAATTAATCATATTACTTAAGAACTCCCACTTAGATAGACATCTCTCTAATCATCTAAGTGATTACGTGATCCAAAGCAACTAAACCATGTCCGATTAACACGTGAGATGGAGTAGTTTCAATGGTGAACATCACTATGTTGATCATATCTACTATATGATTCACGCTCGACCTTTCGGTCTCTGTGTTCCGAGGCCATATCTGTACATATGCTAGGCTCATCAAGTTTAACCTGAGTATTCCGCGTGTGCAACTGTTTTGCACCCGTTGTATTTGAACGTAGAGCCTATCACACCCGATTAACACGTGGTGTCTCAGCACGAAGAACTTTTGCAACGGTGCATACTCAGGGAGAACACTTTTATCTTGAAATTTTAGTGAGAGATCATCTTATAATGCTACCGTCAATCAAAGCAAGATAAGATGCATAAAGGATTAACATCACATGCAATCAATATAAGTGATATGATATGGCCATCATCATCTTGTGCTTGTGATCTCCATCTCCGAAGCACCGCCATGATCACCATCGTCACCGGCTCGACACCTTGATCTCCATCGTAGTATCGTTGTCGTCTCGCCAACTTATTGCTTTTACAACTATCGCTACCGCTTAGTGATAAAGTAAAACTATTACATGGCGATTGCATCTCATACAATAAAGCGACAACCATATGGCTCCTGCCAGTTGCCGATAACTCGGTTACAAAACATGATCATCTCATACAACACATTATATCACATCATGTCTTGACCATATCACATCACAACATGCCCTGCAAAAACAAGTTAGACGTCCTCTACTTTGTTGTTGCATGTTTTACGTGGCTGCTACGGGCTTAGCAAGAACCGTTCTTACCTACGCATCAAAACCACAACGATAGTTTGTCAAGTTGGTGCTGTTTTAACCTTTGCAAGGACCGGGCGTAGCCACACTCGGTTCAACTAAAGTGAGAGAGACAGACACCCGCCAGTCACCTTTAAGCAACGAGTGCTCCGAACGGTGAAACCAGTCTCGCGTAAGCGTACGCGTAATGTCGGTCCGGGCCGCTTCATCTCACAATACCGCTGAACCAAAGTATGACATGCTGGTAAGCAGTATGACTTATATCGCCCACAACTCACTTGTGTTCTACTCGTGCATAGCATCAACGCATAAAACCAGGCTCGGATGCCACTGTAGGGGAACGTAGTAATTTCAAAAATTTCCTACGCACACGCAAGATCATGGTGATGCATAGCAACGAGAGGGGAGAGTGTTGTCCACGTACCCTCATAGACCGACAGCGGAAGCGTTATCACAACGCGGTTGATGTAGTCGTACGTCTTCACGATCTGACCGATCAAGTACCGAACGTACGGCACCTCCAAGTTCTACACACGTTCAGCTCGATGACGTCCCTCGAACTCCGATCCAGCCGAGTGTTGAGGGAGAGTTTCGTCAGCACGACGGCGTGGTGACGATGATGATGTTCCACCGACGCAGGGCTTCGCCTAAGCTCCGCGACGGTATTATCGAGGTGTAATCTGGTGGAGGGGGCACCGCACACGACTAAAATATCGTATATCAAGTGTGTATAGAGGTGCCCCCCTACCCCCGTATATAAAGGAGCAAGGGGGAGGCCGGCTGCCTATGGGCGCGCCAAGGAGAGGGGGGGAGTCCTCCTCCTAGTAGGAGTAGGACTCCCCTTTCCTAGTCCTAGTAGGAAAAGAAGGGGGAAGGAAAGAGAGGGAGAGGGAGAGGGAAAGGGGGCTGCGCCCCCTCTCCTAGTCCAACTAGGACTCCTCCTGGGAGGGGGCTGCGCCCCCTCTCCTAGTCCAACTAGGACTCCTCCTGGGAGGGGGCGCGCCACCTCCTGGCTGCTGCCCTCTCTCTCCCCTCAAGGCCCACTAAGGCCCAATACTTCCCCGGGGGGTTCCGGTAACCCTCCGGCACTCTGGTTTAATCCGAAACTTCTCCGGAACACTTCCGGTGTCCGAATATAGTCGTCCAATATATCAATCTTTACGTCTCGACCATTTTGAGACTCCTCGTCATGTCCGTGATCACATCCGGGACTCCGAACAACCTTCGGTACATCAAAACATATAAACTCATAATAAAACTGTCATCGTAACTTTAAGTGTGCGGACCCTTTGGGTTCGAGAACTATGTAGACATGACCGAGACACCTCTCCGGTCAATAACCAATAGCGGGATCTGGATGCCCATATTGGCTCCCACATATTCTACGAAGATCTTTATCGGTCAGACCGCATAACAACATACGTTGTTCCCTTTGTCATCGGTATGTTACTTGCCCGAGATTCGATCGTCGGTATCTCGATACCTAGTTCAATCTCGTTACCGGCAAGTCTCTTTACTCGTTCCGTAATACATCATCCCGCAACTAACTCATTAGTCACAATGCTTGCAAGGCTTATAGTGATGTGCATTACCGAGTGGGCCCAGAGATACCTCTTCGACAATCGGAGTGACAAATCCTAATCTCGATATACGCCAACCCAACAAGTACCTTTGGAGACACCTGTAGAGCACCTTTATAATCACCCAGTTACGTTGTGACGTTTGGTAGCACACAAAGTGTTCCTCCGGTAAACGGGAGTTGCATAATCTCATAGTCATCGGAACATGTATAAGTCATGAAGAAAGCAATAGCAACATACTAAACGATCGGGTGCTAAGCTAACGTAATGGGTCATGTCAATCACGTCATTCTCCTAATGAGGTGATCCCGTTAATCAAATGACAACTCATGTCTATGGCTAGGAAACATAACCATCTTTGATTAATGAGCTAGTCTAGCAGAGGCATACTAGTGACACTCTGTTTGTCTATGTATTCACACATGTATTATGTTTCCGGTAATACAATTCTAGCATGAATAATAAACATTTATCATGATA
>NC_057802.1:484587923-484624505 GCF_018294505.1 Triticum aestivum | reverse complement strand
TGCACTGTCATTATTAACTCTGCATCTTTTGGCTTCAACATTATGAATATGTGTATCACTACTATCGAGATTCATTAAAAATAGACCACTCTTCTAGGGTGCATGACCATAAAAGATATTATTCATATAAATAGAACAACCATTATTCTCTGATTTAAATGAATAACCGTCTCGCATTAAACAAGATCCAGATATAATGTTCATGCTCAACGCTGGCACCAAATAACAATTATTTAGGTCTAAAACTAATCCCGAAGGTAGATGTAGAGGTAGCGTGCCGACGGCGATCACATCGACTTTGGAACCATTTCCCACGCGCATCGTCACCTCGTCCTTAGCCAAACTTCGCTTAATTCGTAGCCCCTCTTTCGAGTTGCAAATATTAGCAACAGAACCAGTATCAAATACCCAGGTGCTACTGCGAGTATTAGTAAGGTACACATCAATAACATGTATATCACATATATCTTTGTTAACCTTGCCATCCTTCTTATCCGCCAAATACTTGGGGCAGTTCCGCTTCCAGTGGCCAGTCTGCTTACAGTAGAAGCACTCAGTTTCAGGCTTAGGTCCAGACTTGGATTTCTTCTCCTGAACAACAACTTGCTTGCTGTTCTTCTTGAAGTTCCCTTTCTTCTTCCCTTTGCCCTTTTTCTTGAAACTAGTGGTTTTACTGACCATCAACACTTGATGCTCCTTTTTGATTTCTACCTCCACTGCCTTTAGCATTGCGAAGAGCTCGGGAATCGTCTTATCCATCCCTTGCATGTTATAGTTCATCACGAAGCTCTTGTAGCTTGGTGGCAGTGATTGAAGAATTCTGTCAATGACGCAATCATCCAGAAGTTGAACTCCCAGTTGAATCAAGTGATTATTATACCCAGACATTCTGAGTATATGCTCACTGACAGAACTATTCTCTTCCATCTTGCAGCTATAGAACTTATTGGAGACTTCATATCTCTCAATCCCGGGCATTTGCTTGAAATATTAACTTCAACTCCTGGAACATCTCATATGCTCCATGACGTTCAAAACGTCGTTGAAGTCCCGGTTCTAAGCCGTAAAGCATGGCACACTGAACTATTGAGTAGTCATCAGCTTTGCTTTGCCAGACGTTCATAACTTCTGGCGTCGCTCTTGCAGGAGGCCTGGCACCTAGCGGTGCTTCCAGGACGTAATTCTTCTGTGCAGCAATGAGGATAATCCTCAAGTTACGGACCCAGTCCGTGTAATTGCTACCATCATCATTCAACTTAGCTTTCTCAAGGAACACATTAAAATTCAATGGAACAACAACACGGGCCATATATCTACAATTAACATAGACAAGCAAGATACTATCAGGTACTAAGTTCATGATAAATTTAAGTTCAATTAATCATATTACTTAAGAACTCCCACTTAGATAGACATCTCTCTAATCATCTAAGTGATTACATGATCCAAAGCAACTAAACCATGTCCGATTAACATGTGAGATGGAGTAGTTTCAATGGTGAACATCACTATGTTGATCATATCTACTATATGATTCACGCTCGACCTTTCGGTCTCTGTGTTCCGAGGCCATATCTGTACATATGCTAGGCTCGTCAAGTTTAACCTGAGTATTCCGCGTGTGCAACTGTTTTGCACCCGTTGTATTTGAACGTAGAGCCTATCACACCCGATTAACACGTGGTGTCTCAGCACGAAGAACTTTTGCAACGGTGCATACTCAGGGAGAACACTTTTATCTTGAAATTTTAGTGAGAGATCATCTTATAATGCTACCGTCAATCAAAGCAAGATAAGATGCATAAAGGATTAACATCACATGCAATCAATATAAGTGATATGATATGGCCATCATCATCTTGTGCTTGTGATCTCCATCTCCGAAGCACCGCCATGATCACCATCGTCACCGGCTCGACACCTTGATCTCCATCGTAGTATCGTTGTCGTCTCGCCAACTTATTGCTTTTACGACTATCGCTACCGCTTAGTGATAAAGTAAAACTATTACATGGCGATTGCATCTCATACAATAAAGCGACAACCATATGGCTCCTGCCAGTTGCCGATAACTCGGTTACAAAACATGATCATCTCATACAACACATTATATCACATCATGTCTTGACCATATCACATCACAACATGCCCTGCAAAAACAAGTTAGACGTCCTCTACTTTGTTGTTGCATGTTTTACGTGGCTGCTACGGGCTTAGCAAGAACCGTTCTTACCTACGCATCAAAACCACAACGATAGTTTGTCAAGTTGGTGCTGTTTTAACCTTCGCAAGGACCGGGCGTAGCCACACTCGGTTCAACTAAAGTGAGAGAGACAGACACCCGCTAGTCACCTTTAAGCAACGAGTGCTCCGAACGGTGAAACCAGTCTCGCGTAAGCGTACGCGTAATGTCGGTCCGGGCCGCTTCATCTCACAATACCGCTGAACCAAAGTATGACATGCTGGTAAGCAGTATGACTTATATCGCCCACAACTCACTTGTGTTCTACTCGTGCATAGCATCAACGCATAAAACCAGGCTCGGATGCCACTGTAGGGGAACGTAGTAATTTCAAAAATTTCCTACGCACACGCAAGATCATGGTGATGCATAGCAATGAGAGGGGAGAGTGTTGTCCACGTACCCTCATAGACCGACAGCGGAAGCGTTATCACAACGCGGTTGATGTAGTCGTACGTCTTCACGATCTGACCGATCAAGTACCGAACGTACGGCACCTCCAAGTTCTACACACGTTCAGCTCGATGACATCCCTCGAACTCCGATCCAGCCGAGTGTTGAGGGAGAGTTTCATCAGCACGACGGCGTGGTGACGATGATGATGTTCCACCGACGCAGGGCTTCGCCTAAGCTCCGCGACGGTATTATCGAGGTGTAATCTGGTGGAGGGGGGCACCGCACACGGCTAAAATATCGTATATCAAGTGTGTATAGAGGTGCCCCCCTACCCCCGTATATAAAGGAGCAACGGGGAGGCCGGCTGCCTATGGGCGCGCCAAGGAGAGGGGGGGAGTCCTCCTCCTAGTAGGAGTAGGACTCCCCTTTCCTAGTCCTACTAGGAAAAGAAGGGGGGAAGGAAAGAGAGGGAGAGGGAGAGGGAAAGGGGGCTGCGCCCCCTCTCCTAGTCCAACTAGGACTCCTCCTGGGAGGGGGCGCACCACCTCCTGGCTGCTGCCCTCTCTCTCCCCTCAAGGCCCACTAAGGCCCAATACTTCCCCGGGGGGTTCCGGTAACCCTCCGGCACTCCGGTTTAATCCGAAACTTCTCCGGAACACTTCCGGTGTCCGAATATAGTCGTCCAGTATATCAATCTTTACGTCTCGACCATTTTGAGACTCCTCGTCATGTCCGTGATCACATCCGGGACTCCGAACAACCTTCGGTACATCAAAACATATAAACTCATAATAAAACTGTCATCGTAACTTTAAGCGTGCGGACCCTTTGGGTTCGAGAACTATGTAGACATGACCGAGACACCTCTCCGGTCAATAACCAATAGCGGGATCTGGATGCCCATATTGGCTCCCACATATTCTACGAAGATCTTTATCGGTCAGACCGCATAACAACATACGTTGTTCCCTTTGTCATCGGTATGTTACTTGCCCGAGATTCGATCGTCGGTATCTCGATACCTAGTTCAATCTCGTTACCGGCAAGTCTCTTTACTCGTTCCGTAATACATCATCCCGCAACTAACTCATTAGTCACAATGCTTGCAAGGCTTATAGTGATGTGCATTACCGAGTGGGCCCAGAGATACCTCTCCGACAATCGGAGTGACAAATCCTAATCTCGATATACGCCAACCCAACAAGTACCTTTGGAGACACCTGTAGAGCACCTTTATAATCACCCAGTTACGTTGTGACGTTTGGTAGCACACAAAGTGTTCCTCCGGTAAACGGGAGTTGCATAATCTCATAGTCATCGGAACATGTATAAGTCATGAAGAAAGCAATAGCAACATACTAAACGATCGGGTGCTAAGCTAACGTAATGGGTCATGTCAATCACGTCATTCTCCTAATGAGGTGATCCCGTTAATCAAATGACAACTCATGTCTATGGCTAGGAAACATAACCATCTTTGATTAATGAGCTAGTCTAGCAGAGGCATACTAGTGACACTCTGTTTGTCTATGTATTCACACATGTATTATGTTTCCGGTAATACAATTCTAGCATGAATAATAAACATTTATCATGATATAAGGAAATATATAATACTTTATTATTGCCTCTAGGGCATATTTCCTTCAGTCTCCCACTTGCACTAGAGTCAATAATCTAGATTACATAGTAATGATTCTTACACCCATGGAGTCTTGGTGCTGATCATGTTTTGCTCGTGGAAGAGGCTTAGTCAACGGATCTGCTACATTCAGATCCGTATGTATCTTGCAAATTTCTATGTCTCCCACCTGGACTAAATCCCGGATGGAATTGAAGCGTCTTCTGATGTGCTTGGTTCTCTTGTGAAATCTGGATTCCTTTGCTAAGGCAATTGCACCAGTATTATCACAAAAGATTTTCATTGGTCCCGATGTACTAGGTATGACACCTAGATCGGATATGAACTCCTTCATCCAGACTCCTTCATTCGCTGCTTCCGAAGCAGCTATGTATTCCGCTTCACACGTAGATCCCGCCATGACACTTTGCTTGGAACTGCACCAACTGACAGCTCCACCGTTCAATGTAAATACGTATCCGGTTTGCGATTTCGAATCGTCCGGATCAGTGTCAAAGCTTGCATCAACGTAACCTCTTACGATGAGCTCTTTGTCACCTCCATATACGAGAAACATATCCTTAGTCCTTTTCAGGTATTTCAGGATGTTCTTGACCGCTGTCCAGTGATCCACTCCTGGATTACTTTGGTACCTCCCTGCTAAACTTATAGCTAGGGACACATCAGGTCTGGTACACAGCATTGCATACATGATAGAGCCTATGGCTGAAGCATAGGGAACATCTTTCATCTTCTCTCTATCTTCTGCAGTGGTCGGGCATTGAGTCTTACTCAATCTCACACCTTGTAGTACAGGCAAGAACCCTTTCTTTGCTTGATCCATTTTGAACTTCTTCAAAACTTTGTCAAGGTATGTGCTTTGTGAAAGTCCAATTAAGCGTCTTGATCTATCTCTATAGATCTTAATGCCTAATATATATGCAGCTTCACCGCGGTCTTTCATTGAAAAACTCTTATTCAAGTATCCCTTTATGCTATCCAGAAATTCTATATCATTTCCAATCAGTAATATGTCATCCACATATAATATCAGAAATGCTATCGAGCTCCCACTCACTTTCTTGTAAATACAGGCTTCTCCAAAAGTCTGTATAAAACCAAATGCTTTGATCACACTATCAAAGCGTTTATTCCAACTCCGAGAGGCTTGCACCAGTCCATAAATGGATCGCTGGAGCTTGCACACTTTGTTAGCTCCCTTTGGGTCGACAAAACCTTCCGGTTGCATCATATACAACTCTTCTTCCAGAAATCCATTCAGGAACGCAGTTTTGACATCCATTTGCCAAATTTCATAATCATAAAATGCGGCAATTGCTAACATGATTCGGACAGACTTAAGCATCGCTACGGGTGAGAAGGTCTCATCGTAGTCAATTCCTTGAACTTGTCGAAAACCTTTCGCAACAAGTCGAGCTTTATAGATAGTAACATTACCATCAGCGTCAGTCTTCTTCTTGAAGATCCATTTATTTTCAATGGTTTGCCGACCATCGGGCAAGTCAACCAAAGTCCATACTTTGTTCTCATACATGGATCCCATCTCGGATTTCATGGCTTCAAGCCATTTTGCGGAATCTGGGCTCACCATCGCTTCTTCATAGTTCGTAGGTTCTCCATGGTCTAGTAACATGACCTCCAGAACAGGATTACCGTACCATTCTGGTGCGGATCTTGATCTAGTTGACCTACGAAGTTCAGTAATAACTTGATCTAAAGTTTCATGATCATTATCATTAACTTCCTCACTACTTGGTGTAGGTGTCGCAGAAACTGATTTCTGCGATGATCTACTTTCCAATAAGGGAGCAGGTACAGTTACCTCATGAAGTTCTACTTTCCTCCCACTCACAACTTTCGAGAGAAACTCCTTCTCTAGAAAGGATCCATTTCTAGCAACAAATATCTTGCCTTCGGATCTGTGATAGAAGGTGTACCCAACGGTCTCCTTTGGGTATCCTATGAAGACACATTTCTCCGATTTAGGCTCGAGCTTATCAGGTTGATGTTTCTTCACATAAGCATCGCAACCCCAAACTTTAAGATACGACAACTTTGGTTTCTTGCCAAACCATAGTTCAAAAGGCGTCGTCTCAACGGATTTCGATGGTGTCCTATTTAGAGTGAATGCAGCTGTCTCTAAAGCATAACCCCAAAACGATAGCGGTAAATCAGTAAGAAACATCATTGTTCGCACCATATCCAATAAAGTACGATTACGACGTTCAGACACACCATTACGGTGTGGTGTTCCGGGTGGCGTGAGTTGCGAAACTATTCCGCATTGTTTCAAATGTAGACCAAACTCGTAACTCAAATATTCTCCTCCACGATCAGATCGTAGGAATTTTATTTTCTTGTTACGATGATTTTCAACTTCACTCTGAAATTCTTTGAACTTTTCAAATGTTTCAGACTTATGTTTCATTAAGTAGATATACCCATATCTGCTCAAATCATCTGTGAAGGTGAGAAAATAACGATATCCGCCACGAGCTTCAATATTCATCGGACCACATACATCTGTATGTATGATTTCCAACAAATCTGTAGCTCTCTCCATAGTTCCGGAGAACGGTGTTTTGGTCATCTTGCCCATAAGGCACGGTTCGCAAGTACCAAGTGATTCAAAATCAAGTGATTCCAAAATTCCATCAGTATGGAGTTTCTTCATGCGCTTTACACCGATATGACCCAAACGGTAGTGCCACAAATAAGTTGCACTGTCATTATTAACTCTGCATCTTTTGGCTTCAACATTATGAATATGTGTATCACTACTATCGAGATTCATTAAAAATAGACCACTCTTCTAGGGTGCATGACCATAAAAGATATTATTCATATAAATAGAACAACCATTATTCTCTGATTTAAATGAATAACCGTCTCGCATTAAACAAGATCCAGATATAATGTTCATGCTCAACGCTGGCACCAAATAACAATTATTTAGGTCTAAAACTAATCCCGAAGGTAGATGTAGAGGTAGCGTGCCGACGGCGATCACATCGACTTTGGAACCATTTCCCACGCGCATCGTCACCTCGTCCTTAGCCAAACTTCGCTTAATTCGTAGCCCCTCTTTCGAGTTGCAAATATTAGCAACAGAACCAGTATCAAATACCCAGGTGCTACTGCGAGTATTAGTAAGGTACACATCAATAACATGTATATCACATATATCTTTGTTAACCTTGCCATCCTTCTTATCCGCCAAATACTTGGGGCAGTTCCGCTTCCAGTGGCCAGTCTGCTTACAGTAGAAGCACTCAGTTTCAGGCTTAGGTCCAGACTTGGATTTCTTCTCCTGAACAACAACTTGCTTGCTGTTCTTCTTGAAGTTCCCTTTCTTCTTCCCTTTGCCCTTTTTCTTGAAACTAGTGGTTTTACTGACCATCAACACTTGATGCTCCTTTTTGATTTCTACCTCCGCTGCCTTTAGCATTGCGAAGAGCTCGGGAATCGTCTTATCCATCCCTTGCATGTTATAGTTCATCACGAAGCTCTTGTAGCTTGGTGGCAGTGATTGAAGAATTCTGTCAATGACGCAATCATCCAGAAGTTGAACTCCCAGTTGAATCAAGTGATTATTATACCCAGACATTCTGAGTATATGCTCACTGACAGAACTATTCTCTTCCATCTTGCAGCTATAGAACTTATTGGAGACTTCATATCTCTCAATCCCGGGCATTTGCTTGAAATATTAACTTCAACTCCTGGAACATCTCATATGCTCCATGACGTTCAAAACGTCGTTGAAGTCCCGGTTCTAAGCCGTAAAGCATGGCACACTGAACTATTGAGTAGTCATCAGCTTTGCTTTGCCAGACGTTCATAACTTCTGGCGTAGCTCTTGCAGGAGGCCTGGCACCTAGCGGTGCTTCCAGGACGTAATTCTTCTGTGCAGCAATGAGGATAATCCTCAAGTTACGGACCCAGTCCGTGTAATTGCTACCATCATCATTCAACTTAGCTTTCTCAAGGAACACATTAAAATTCAATGGAACAACAGCACGGGCCATATATCTACAATTAACATAGACAAGCAAGATACTATCAGGTACTAAGTTCATGATAAATTTAAGTTCAATTAATCATATTACTTAAGAACTCCCACTTAGATAGACATCTCTCTAATCATCTAAGTGATTACGTGATCCAAAGCAACTAAACCATGTCCGATTAACATGTGAGATGGAGTAGTTTCAATGGTGAACATCACTATGTTGATCATATCTACTATATGATTCACGCTCGACCTTTCGGTCTCTGTGTTCCGAGGCCATATCTGTACATATGCTAGGCTCGTCAAGTTTAACCTGAGTATTCCGCGTGTGCAACTGTTTTGCACCCGTTGTATTTGAACGTAGAGCCTATCACACCCGATTAACACGTGGTGTCTCAGCACGAAGAACTTTTGCAACGGTGCATACTCAGGGAGAACACTTTTATCTTGAAATTTTAGTGAGAGATCATCTTATAATGCTACCGTCAATCAAAGCAAGATAAGATGCATAAAGGATTAACATCACATGCAATAAATATAAGTGATATGATATGGCCATCATCATCTTGTGCTTGTGATCTCCATCTCCGAAGCACCGCCATGATCACCATCGTCACCGGCTCGACACCTTGATCTCCATCGTAGTATCGTTGTCGTCTCGCCAACTTATTGCTTTTACGACTATCGCTACCGCTTAGTGATAAAGTAAAACTATTACATGGCGATTGCATCTCATACAATAAAGCGACAACCATATGGCTCCTGCCAGTTGCCGATAACTCGGTTACAAAACATGATCATCTCATACAACACATTATATCACATCATGTCTTGACCATATCACATCACAACATGCCCTGCAAAAACAAGTTAGACGTCCTCTACTTTGTTGTTGCATGTTTTACGTGGCTGCTACGGGCTTAGCAAGAACCGTTCTTACCTACGCATCAAAACCACAACGATAGTTTGTCAAGTTGGTGCTGTTTTAACCTTTGCAAGGACCGGGCGTAGCCACACTCGGTTCAACTAAAGTGAGAGAGACAGACACCCGCCAGTCACCTTTAAGCAACGAGTGCTCCGAACGGTGAAACCAGTCTCGCGTAAGCGTACGCGTAATGTCGGTCCGGGCCGCTTCATCTCACAATACCGCTGAACCAAAGTATGACATGCTGGTAAGCAGTATGACTTATATCGCCCACAACTCACTTGTGTTCTACTCGTGCATAGCATCAACGCATAAAACCAGGCTCGGATGCCACTGTAGGGGAACGTAGTAATTTCAAAAATTTCCTACGCACACGCAAGATCATGGTGATGCATAGCAACGAGAGGGGAGAGTGTTGTCCACGTACCCTCGTAGACCGACAGCGGAAGCGTTATCACAACGCGGTTGATGTAGTCGTACGTCTTCACGATCTGACCGATCAAGTACCGAACGTACGGCACCTCCAAGTTCTACACACGTTCAGCTCGATGACGTCCCTCGAACTCCGATCCAGCCGAGTGTTGAGGGAGAGTTTCGTCAGCACGACGGCGTGGTGACGATGATGATGTTCCACCGACGCAGGGCTTCGCCTAAGCTCCGCGACGGTATTATCGAGGTGTAATCTGGTGGAGGGGGGCACCGCACACGGCTAAAATATCGTATATCAAGTGTGTATAGAGGTGCCCCCCAGCCCCCGTATATAAAGGAGCAAGGGGGAGGCCGGCTGCCTATGGGCGCGCCAAGGAGAGGGGGGGAGTCCTCCTCCTACTAGGAGTAGGACTCCCCTTTCCTAGTCCTACTAGGAAAAGAAGGGGGGAAGGAAAGAGAGGGAGAGGGAGAGGGAAAGGGGGCTGCGCCCCCTCTCCTAGTCCAACTAGGACTCCTCCTGGGAGGGGGCGCACCACCTCCTGGCTGCTGCCCTCTCTCTCCCCTCAAGGCCCACTAAGGCCCAATACTTCCCCGGGGGGTTCTGGTAACCCTCCGGCACTCCGGTTTAATCCGAAACTTCTCCGGAACACTTCCGGTGTCCGAATATAGTCATCCAATATATCAATCTTTACGTCTCGACCATTTCGAGACTCCTCGTCATCTCCGTGATCACATCCGGGACTCCGAACAACCTTCGGTACATCAAAACATATAAACTCTTAATAAAACTATCATCGTAACTTTAAGCGTGCGGACCCTTTGGGTTCGAGAACTATGTAGACATGACCGAGACACCTCTCCGGTCAATAACCAATAGCGGGATCTGGATGCCCATATTGGCTCCCACATATTCTACGAAGATCTTTATCGGTCAGACCGCATAACAACATACATTGTTCCCTTTGTCATCGGTATGTTACTTGCCCGAGATTCGATCGTCGGTATCTCGATACCTAGTTCAATCTCGTTACCGGCAAGTCTCTTTACTCGTTCCGTAATACATCATCCCGCCACTAACTCATTAGTCACAATGCTTGCAAGGCTTATAGTGATGTGCATTACCGAGTGGGCCCAGAGATACCTCTCCGACAATCGGAGTGACAAATCCTAATCTCGATATACGCCAACCCAACAAGTACCTTTGGAGACACCTGTAGAGCACCTTTATAATCACCCAGTTACGTTGTGACGTTTGGTAGCACACAAAGTGTTCCTCCGGTAAACGGGGTTGCATAATCTCATAGTCATCGGAACATGTATAAGTCATGAAGAAAGCAATAGCAACATACTAAACGATCGGGTGCTAAGCTAACGTAATGGGTCATGTCAATCACGTCATTCTCCTAATGAGGTGATCCCGTTAATCAAATGACAACTGATGTCTTTGGCTAGGAAACATAACCATCTTTGATTAACGAGCTAGTCCAGCAGAGGCATACTAGTGACACTCTGTTTGTCTATGTATTCACACATGTATTATGTTTCCGGTTAATACAATTCTAGCATGAATAATAAACATTTATCATGATATAAGGAAATATATAATACTTTATTATTGCCTCTAGGGCATATTTCCTTCAGTCTCCCACTTGCACTAGAGTCAATAATCTAGATTACATAGTAATGATTCTTACACCCATGGAGTCTTGGTGCTGATCATGTTTTGCTCGTGGAAGAGGCTTAGTCAACGGATCTGCTACATTCAGATCCGTATGTATCTTGCAAATTTCTGTGTCTCCCACCTGGACTAAATCCCGGATGGAATTGAAGCGTCTTCTGATGTGCTTGGTTCTCTTGTGAAATCTGGATTCCTTTGCTAAGGCAATTGCACCAGTATTATCACAAAAGATTTTCATTGGTCCCGATGTACTAGGTATGACACCTAGATCGGATATGAACTCCTTCATCCAGACTCCTTCATTCGCTGCTTCCGAAGCAGCTATGTATTCCGCTTCACACGTAGATCCCGCCACGACACTTTGCTTGGAACTGCACCAACTGACAGCTCCACCGTTCAATGTAAATACGTATCCGGTTTGCGATTTCGAATCGTCCGGATCAGTGTCAAAGCTTGCATCAACGTAACCTCTTACGATGAGCTCTTTGTCACCTCCATATACGAGAAACATATCCTTAGTCCTTTTCAGGTATTTTAGGATGTTCTTGACCGCTGTCCAGTGATCCACTCCTGGATTACTTTGGTACCTCCCTGCTAAACTTATAGCTAGGGACACATCAGGTCTGGTACACAGCATTGCATACATGATAGAGCCTATGGCTGAAGCATAGGGAACATCTTTCATCTTCTCTCTATCTTCTGCAGTGGTCGGGCATTGAGTCTTACTCAATCTCACACCTTGTAGTACAGGCAAGAACCCTTTCTTTGCTTGATCCATTTTGAACTTCTGTGCGGAGTTTCCTGGGAATGGCCGGGTATTACAGAAGATTTATTGAAGGGTTCTCCACTGTGGCGAAACCTATAACCCAGTTACTCAAGAAGGACAAGAAATTTGTATGGACGGAAGCATGCGAGCAGAGCTTCCAAGAACTCAAGAAGAAGCTGACAACCGCACCAGTCTTAACTGTGCCAGACATACACAAGAGCTTTGAAGTGTATTGTGACGCGTCCCAAAAAGGTCTCGGATGCGTGCTAATGCAGGATGGCAAAGTTGTCGCATATGCCTCCAGGCAGCTGCGAAAACATGAGGAAAATTACCCAACACATGACTTGGAGCTAGCAGCAGTCATACATGCACTCAAGGAGTGGAGGCACTTTCTGTTGGGAAATCGCTGTGAAATATATACGGACCATAAGAGCCTCAAATATATTTTCACACAGCCAGAGCTGAATTTACGCCAACGACGCTAGTTGGAACTGGTCAAGGACTATGACGTCGGTATTCACTACCATCCAGGGAAAGCTAATGTAGTGGCCGATGCCCTTAGTCGAAACCCCAGCCCGGACAATGACGGTCCGCAAAACTTGAGGCCTGAGTTTCAGCGAGAGTTCGCTAGGCTCAACATGATGTTAGTCTCCAAGGGCACCGTATCGAACCTGGAGATACAACCCACCCTGGTGGAACAAATTAAGAAGGCTCAACAGGGACATCCCAGCATCGAAGGCATAAAGAAGAAAATGAATCTTCGTAAGACTTCCGAGTTCGTCGCCGACAGTGAAGGAACATTATGGTACCGAGACAGACTTTGCGTGCCTAACATTGAGGAACTCAAGCAACAGATCTTGACGGAAAGCCACACCGCTCCATACTCGATTCATCCTGGAGGAACCAAAATGTACAAGGACATTCAGGAAAGATTTTGGTGGCACGGTATGAAAAGAGATATAGCCACATTTATTGCTTGTTGCGATTCATGTCAGCGCATCAAGGCCGAGCATCAAAAGCCAGCAGGGCTACTCCAACCAAACAGAATACCGGAGTGGAAATGGGATGAAATAGGAATGGATTTCATCGTCGGACTACCCCGATCACAGCGTGGGAATGATGCCATATGGGTCATCACAGACCGACTAACCAAAGTTGCTCATTTCATTCCCGTGAAGACTACCTACTCCACACAAAGACTGGCAAAACTTTATCTCTCCCGTATAGTTTGTTTGCACGGAGTCCCAAAGACTATAATATCAGACCGAGGCACCCAATTCGTCTCCAAATTTTGGGATCACCTACAACAAGCTCTGGGCACGCAACTAGCCTTCAGTACAGCATACCACCCTCAGACTGATGGACAAACGAAACGTGTGAACCAAATCCTAGAGGATATGCTAAGAGCCTGTGTGCTCACCTATGGATCCAGTTGGGAAGAGAGTTTGCCGTATGCCGAATTTGCTTACAACAACAGTTACCAAGCCAGCTTGCAAATGGCACCCTTTGAAGCATTGTACGGACGGAGGTGTCGTACCCCACTGAATTGGTCAGAAACAGGTGACAGCCGTATCTTCGGCCTAGACATGCTTAAAGAGGCCGAGGAGAAAGTTAAACAAATCCGGGACAGACTCAAGACAGCACAGAGCCGCCAAAAGAGCTACTATGATCAGAAGCACCGTGAGGTCAGCTTTGAACCCGGTGATTCCGTATACCTCCGAGTATCTCCTATGAGGGGTCTGCAACGGTTCAAAATAAAGGGGAAGCTAGCCCCAAGATTCATTGGACCATTTTGTGTAAAGGCACGAAGAGGCACGGTAGCCTACCAACTAGACCTACCCAAGGAGCTGTCAGACGTCCATGACGTGTTCCACGTCTCACAGTTAAGAAAATGTGTGAGCAACCCAGAAAAGCATGTACCTCATGAGGACATTGATATGCAACCAGATCTCACCTACAGAGAAAGGCCAGTAAAGATTTTAGAAGAGTCTGAACGGAGGACCCGTCAAAAAACGACAAAGTTTTTCAAGGTTCAGTGGAGCAACCACACTGAGGATGAAGCTACATGGGAAAGGGAAGATTTTCTCCGGGCAGAGTATCCATATCTATTTGAGGATCAGCAGAAATCTCGAGGACGAGATTTTTCCTAAGGGGGTAGGTGTTGTGACACCCAAGTTTTTATTTGGATTTTTTTAAAGATTTTTATTTGACTTGAGGGGAGTGATTTAAATTTTTCTTCAAGAGAACTCTCACTCTCAAATAATTTTTCTTTATGGCAAAAGTTTTATTTGGATTCAACCAAGATCTGTCTTTGGTCTTGGAGGTTCTTGCTTTTCATTTGGACTCAAGACAAAACACTTTTCACTTGGGAAATTAACTTTTGAAAATCTTTTGCAAATGCACTATGGCTTTTGGAAAGTCCTTTGCCACTTTCAACAAATTCCTTCTTGCCATGGCCCTAGTGCAAATCCTCTCCCCTAACCCTTCCCTCACCTTTGGATCATGTTTTACACCTAATCCAGCAAGTTGAACCTCCCCATGTATCTATTTCCATTTAAATCTTATTCAAACAAATTTCTGCCTTCTCTTCTAGCACTTGGAGAGTTACAAAGGAACTCCATTTTCTGTTTTGATTTTTGCCACCAAACCAACTCTCCTCCCTAGTCCTTTGAACCCTCAACCAAGATCCATGAAGATCCACTGGTCTTCAGTTCAAAATTTTCAAACTACACCTGCTGCAAGTTTGGACCAGATTTGTCAAATTTGGTGAAATTCATTCAAAACCTTCTCCAAAAATTCCAAGTAAAATCAGGCAGCCTCTGGGTGCATTGAGTGGTCACCTCACCAAGTTACACCTCCAGAAAAATTTATCTCATTGCAAAATCCTCCTGTCGAACACCTGTAGTGCACTGTCTGTATCAAGTTCAGAAAAATTCAGAGACTCAGTCAGTGGCTTACTGTCGTTTTCTTCAAAGAAGGACGTCGATCTCGCCAGTACCACTGCGTCGCCTTGCTCCTCATCCCCGCCCTCTTGTTCCTGCACCGCCCGAACACCTGGCGCCTTGCGGGCGTCGGCGACGAGCAGCAGAAGGTGCGCCGCCCCGTGACCGACGCCGGCGGCGGCTTTGCGGACGCCAGCGGGAGACACGGCGCCGACGACGCCACCCAGCGCCGCCCAAACCACCGGAGCTCGCCGCGTGGCCTTCCACTCCCCCGAACGCGCTGCCGCTCTCGTCGTGAACCGCAGGGCGCGGAGCGCGCTCTCTGCCGCCGTTGAGCCCGTGCGGTCACCTCACCGTGGACCGACGCCATTACGCCAAGGCCATCTCCGTTTAGCTGTGAAACGACTCCAGTAACCTCCACTGACGCTACCTGGCCGCTCAAACCACCTGCCAATCCACTGCTCCGCCGTAATCGCTCGCCGGAGATTCTCCGTTCACGGCCACCCCGTCGATCTGCCTATAAATAGAGGCCCCGAGCTTCAACTCGAGCACCCACCATCCCTGCACTCCCCCTAGAGCAAGCCTAGCCACTGGTAGAGCCCCGAGGAGGTCTCCTTCCTCGACTCCGGCCGCCGCGACCCGCCACGGGATCCAGCCCGATTCGCCCCCGTGTGCGCTCCTCCGCCTCCATTCTCTTGCCAGTAGCTTCACCTTGCATCCCTCGTTCTGACCCGTGCCTCAGTTCGTAGTTTGCAGCCCTCCACCGGAGTTCCCCATCCTCACCCGAGCCGCCGTCCGCCGGAGATAGTGTCGCCGTCGACGTGGTGCTCCCCGTTGGACGAGTCCACCAACCACCGACGCGGAAGAAGACGCTGAAGCTCTTGGTACCCTCCGTTTCTCCTAACTCGCCGTGGTTCGACGCCGGCGTCCACCGCAGTCTTCGGGCGCCAGCGAGCTTTTTAAACCTGACAGGTGGACCCCGCCTGTCAGCCTCTATTCTATTCTCCTCCAAACCGTTTTCTGTTGGCGCCTTCGGGCAAATACGTTTTCTCCTTTGCGCTTACGCATTCCCAACCGAAGCGTTTTCTGTTTTCTCAGTTAAAACCCTGGAACTTTTCTGTTTCATTACAGATAAGTCCCTGGACAGAAACCTTTATAACTTTTTAATAAAAAGGAATTTTTGAGTGATTCGTTTTCTGACAATCTTCAAATTTCGTCTAGTTTTTTATGGGATTTATTTGAAAATTATTTGGAAAAGTTTCTGTGCAAGTGTTGGTTTTCACGTTAGTACCCGTTTCGTGATTGCCGTAGGTTCCGGAAGAGGTGAAGGAGCCGCGAACTTCGCCGAGCTTGACTCCGACTTCTCCGAACCAGGCAAGCATGTTTTGAACATTTGATATGACAGGTGTTTTGCATGTTCGCGTGAAAGTTTGTGCGTGGCATATGAGTGTTGGTAAATACCACGTTGCTTGTAAGGCAACGACCCGGTTGTTCCAAAGTCGCGATGATCTCTGATGAGAGATGGCCTAATCATGTGGTGACATGAAGGGCAGCAAGGTGGTACTGTTGTAGCATACCAGCCTTGCGTCATCCGACTTTCTCCGACGTTAACGTGGTTGGAGCCACGTTATCGTTCCCTTCCCGCATGTTCCAAAGTTGCGATGATCTCTGATGAGAGATGGCCTAATCATGTGGTGACATGAAGAGCAGCAAGGTGGTACTGTTGTAGCATACCAGCCTTGCGTCATCCGACTTTCTCCGACGTTAAAGTGGTTGGAGCCACGTTACCGTTCTTTCCCCTTTCCGTGCTACCACATGTCTCATTGCCAGGATGCGGTTTAGTAAGTTGGTAACCTCTTTCCGTGTACACACCAAACAGAGAGGCCGGGATGATGGTACCTTGGCCCAAGATTAAAGCCAGTCATCCGGTCAGGGGGCATGGGTGTTTCCGGTTGGGACCGAGAGGGGGGGCACCCCCTTAGAGCGCGCGTATAGAAATTTGATCCCATGCTACGCGAGGTTGTAGCCTCCCCGTCTCAAGGTTTTTCTTGAATGTTGCCGAGGGTGATCCCTGGCTTCGGATGGTTGAATTGGGTGTGTACTGGTTAGACGTGTTTCTTCCAAAACACCGTAGACGGAACTAGTCCCCGTGACTACTGAAATCCGTTGGCTGTGGTTAAGTACAAACTCTGCAGAGTCAATTCTTTCCAAATCATCGTATCCATGATCACGTAGTGTAAACATTATATCCATATCTATCCATGTGAAAAACTTGTCCCCGGTGAACAAGCTCAAGTGGTAAATCCAGTTTTATTGTTATTCCTGTGGATGGACTAACTTTATATTTGTCGCATGCTTGTGATAATTTATGTTCCCGAACGATTGTATTATTGAGCTGTGATATAAGCCCTTTATGTGACGTCGCGCAGACATCCGACTGTGGCGTGTACTTGTTTCTTACTTTAAATATAAGCCCTTTATGTGATGTCGCACAGACGTCCGACTGTGGCATGCACTGTCTTTATTTTCTGTTGCAAGCCCTTTATGTGGTGTCGCCTCGACGCCCGACTGTGGCATTATTATTCCGCATTTTCCGCTCGAGGAGTCTTTCAGACACTCGTTTGGCACCCGCATTATTATTCCGCATTTCCGCTCGAGGAGTCTTTGAGACACTCGTTTGGCACCTGTATCATTATTCCGCATTTTCCGCTCGAGGAGTCTTTCAGACACTCGTTTGGCACCAGTATTACTATTCTGCAGTTTCCGCTCGAGGCGTCATTCAGACCCTCGCTTGGCACCCAGTATTTATTATCTCTATGTCTGAACGCACGGGTTAACTTGTTCATATGCTTCATGTTTACATTTGTTATACCTTATGTCCGAACTGTCTTGCGAGTACTTTCATAGTACTCACCTGGCTTGTTGATTTGGCCAGATGTTGACGAAGGCGATCTCTTGGATGAAGAGTTTGATAGCGCGTCCGATGCCTAGAGGAGTCCCAGTCAGTCCTGCGCGATCCCGGATATTGGTCACTTGTATTGTATACGCTTCCGCCACCCGCAATAAGTCTTCTCGAGCCTCACTCCGACGCTCGAAGAGTTGTAGTCTCTGGAATCATATCACTCGCTTCGCGATAATATTTCCACCACCGTTATCATCGTGAGTTAGTAGTTTGCCACCCTACCCGCCGTCTTGTTTTATCGGCGTGCATGTAATAAATTGTTGGGCAGTCTCTGCTCAACCTTGTATTATATTTAGTACTCCTGGTATTTTTCTTCTATGACCAAGATATTGTCTACCAGTGAGAAGGAATTCTTCCTCGCTGGTCCGTAAAAGGGATTGGTCTCTCAATAATTATTTTATTGAAAAACCGGTCGTGACAAGAGAGCATAGGCAACTCTACAACACGTGGAGTGCACTGGGCAAAAAGTGCCCAAACAAGTACAAGAAGCCATGACAGGACTCCAAGTCTGTCAATGTGATTCTAAGCAACAATGATGGGGCATCTGGGTATGGTAATCTATTTACCGTACTTTCAGTTTGTTAGTCCACCGATTGGTGGGTTGACTCTGGGGCCAATATTCATGTGTGTGCTGATGTGTCTTTGTTTTCTTGCAGCATATAAATACGAAATCCACAGGGATGCTCAACTTGATTTTAGTAGAATTGCACAAAATGTTCAGATGGTTTGTGTCCTCCATAATACTTCATCATGCACAATACATCAAATGGTTCTCTAATAATTCGTTGTCACCTTGAGCCACCGGACTATCAGTTGACAAACTGATGACAAACCCTGCCTGTTCCATAATCATAGGCATTACATATTTTGAATGGGAAAAGCTTGTCAAAGTTTAATCATTGATGTTAGCAAGAAGACATTAGTTTAATATATTGTATTGGAAAACCTTGTCAAATTTTGCTCATTGATGTTAGCCAGAAGATATGCATTTGATATTTTTGAGTGGGACGCCCTTTGCTGTGAGCAACGTTAATCATTTTTTCCTATTCCTGTCTTCAGTTCAGAAATATTTACTCTGCTGAGATGCATAGTCACATGAATGTTCAATTATGTAAGGTAGTTTAAGAGTTTGTTCTGAATGTTCTCTATGTAATGCCAGGCCTTGTGAGTTTGATTGCAAAGTTGAGCTTGAAATGCTGTGGCATGCGGCATCACGAGCTGTTCACCGTGCCTCCTGAGAATAATGCTTCATATTGTTTTGCATGTTGAGCTAATGCCTATGATTTGCGTGTTATGAAGATCATCCTCTTCTGTTGTTTCTGTGCTTAAGAAGTTCATTGTCTTATGTTTCATTCATAGCCTATACGACAACTCGGGTAGGTTAGAGGTGAAACCATATGATCTTCCGACCAACTCATCATCTTAGGCCGTGATTGGATCGTCGTTTTCCAACCAAAACCGCTGGTAAAACTGACGCTTGTAAATAAAAGCAGATGGTCTCGAGCGAAGCGCTTGGTTGGTCGATTTTCGACTAGTAAAATATACACTGGTCTCTCAAATTACACGTGTAACCCGCCGATTTTACTTACAGACCTCGGGCCCTCGATTTCATTACGCCTGTATTTTACGCGTTGTTTCTGATGACGAGTAAATTACACTTGTATCTTAATACAAGTGTGAAATAAACCAGAGCTCCCATGCGCGGCCTTACCGTTTCATGCCGTCTCAGTCTCTCAAAGGTGCTCATAGGTGTCCGATGATCCTGGCTTCCTGAATGAGCAGTGGGCGCTGTATCAAACCATCCGTAGGGCCCATGAGGCCCTCTTCATTGTCCTTCGAGTTGTTGCGCTCGCTGTGGCATCGAGCATTGTCAACATGGTCAACGAACATGAGGATTCAGGAGATGACTTTATTTTGACTGGATGACAATAGGGACCCACTAGGGCCATAGCCGTACGTACGCAAGTGCCTCCTTATTATGTACAACTATATTTTTGTTTGCTTCCTCCTGGTTTCCTGACATCACAGTTCCACACTGATGGTAGCTGGAACTACGTCGGTATTTCCCAGGAGAGGGAGGGATGATGTAGCACAGTGACGGTAGGTATTTCCCTAAGTTATGAAACCAAGGTATCGAACCAGTAGGAGAACCAAGCAACACAATGTAAGCAGCACCTGCACACAAACAACAACACCACGCAACCCGACGTGTTAAAGGGGTTGTCAATCCCTTCCGGGGTACGGCACCAGAAATTGGCGAGGAGACGCGAGCAAATTGTGATAGATTGAAATAGTAGATCGCAAATAAAATAAATAGAAATAAAATGCAGCGAGGTATTTTTGTATTTTTCAATTAATAGATCTGAATAAAAATGCAAAGGAAAAGTTGATCGCAAGGCAAATATATGAGAAAGAAGACCCGGGGGCCGTAGGTTTCACTAGTGGCTTCTCTCAAGAAAAATAGCAAACGGTGGGTAAACAAATTACTGTTGGGCAATTGATAGAACTTCAATAATCATGATGATATCCAGGCAATGATCATTACATAGGCATCACGTCCAAGATTAGTAGACCGACTCCTGCCTGCATCTACTACTATTACTCCACACATCGACCGCTATCCAGCATGCATCTAGTGTATTAAGTTCAAGGAAAAATGAAGTAATGCAATAAGAACGATGACATGATGTAGACAAGATCCATTTATCTATATGGCGGTAGATATAGATCTCGTCTTTTTATCCTTAGTAGCAACGATACATACGTGTCGGTTCCCCTTCTCTCACTGGGTTCAAGCACCGTAAGATCGAACCCACTACCGGGCTCCTCTTCCCATTGCAAGATAAATAGATCAAGTTGCCAAACAAAACCCAAATATCGGAGAAGAAATATGAGGCTATAAGAGATCATGCATATAAGAGGTCAAAGAAAATCAAATAACTTTCACGGATATAAAAAGATATAACTGATCATAAACTCGAAGTTCATCAGATCCCAACAAACACACCGCAAAAGAGTTACATCATATGGATCTCCAAGAGACCATTGTATTGAGAATTCAGCGAGAGAGAGAAACCCATCCAGCTACTAACTACGGACCTGAAGGTCTACAAAGAACTACTCACGCATCATCGGAGAGGCACCAATGGAAGTGGTGAACCCCTCCGTGATGGTGCCTAGATTGGATCTGGTGGTTCTGGACTCTGGGGCCACTGGATGAATATTACGTCGACTCCCCTAGGGTTTGTGGGTTTTTGGGGTATTTATAGAGCAAGAGGCGGTCCTTGGGCACCCGAGGTTGGTGGGGGAGTCCTGGACTAAGGGGTCCTCCGGCGTCCGATCTATTAGACATGGGCCGGGCTGATGGGCTGTGAAGATACAAAGACCGAAGACTCTACCCGTGTCCGGATGGGACTCTCCTTAGCGTGGAAGGCAAGCTTGGCGTCCAAATATGAAGATTCCCTTCTCTGTAACCGACTTTGTACAACCCTAAATCCCCTCCGGTGTCTATATAAACTGGAGGGCTTAGTCCGGAATAATCATCATCGTAGTCATACATGCTAGACTTCTAGGGTTTAGCCATTACGATCTCGTGGTAGATCAACTCTTGTAATACTCATATTCATCAAGATCAATCAAGCAGGAAGTAGGGTATTACCTCCATAGAGAGGGCCCGAACCTGGGTAAACATCGTCTCCCCTGTCTCCTGTTACCATCAACCTTAGACGCACAGTTCGGGACCCCCTTCCCGAGATCCGCCGGTTTTGACACCGACATTGGTGCTTTCATTGAGAGTTCCACTGTGCCGTCGTCAAAAGGTTTAATGGCTCCTTCGATCATCTACAATGATGATGTCGAAGGGGAAATCTTCCTCCCCGGACAGATATTCATATTCGGCGGCTTCGCACTGCGGGCCAACTCGCTTGGCCATTTGGAGCAGATCGAAAGCTACGCCCCCGGCCGTCAGGTCAGATTTGGAAACTTGAACTACGTCGCGGATATCCGCGAAGACTTGATCTTCGACGGATTCAAGACCACAGCAGCCGCTCCCTGCCACCACGATGAAGATGACATAGATCTGTCATCGGACCATACCCAGGAGATAGCACCTGTAGCTGCTCTGGCCTTAGATCCGGAGCAGATCGCGCCATCCGAGGACGGGAAACTCAACCCCGCCACAAAAGCCGCAGATTCAGCGGCGTTGGAGCCACACACAGACCTAACTTCAAGTGACATCTGTGTCACTGGAACCATGGAATCGTCTCCGGTCACAGGTTCCGAACCATGTGCGTCTGCATACGTCGAGCTTGATCGGACATCTATTGTCGAATTTAGCTCCACGGATATCTCCTGGCACTCGCCCCTAGGCGACATGCTAAACTCATTAAAAAATCTATCCTTAGCAAGGGACTCACAGCCGAATTATATCCGGTTCGAACGGGAGGCTGATGACGGAGAATTTTGTTTCCCACCCACCGCCCACTTCATAGCCACTGTCGAGGACCTAACCGACACGGTCGATTACGGCTCCGAAGACATCGACGGTATGGACGACGATGCTGGAGAAGAGGAGGCCCAAAACCCGCCGTTCACCAGACAATGGGCGACCACCTCCTCATATGACGTATACATGGTGGATGCACCAAAAGATAATAGCGGCGATGACAAGGAAAATCCAGCTGAGGATGAGCCTCCTAAGACACAACCAAAGCGCCGGCGTCAGCGGCGCCGCTCTGAATCACGCCACAGGAAAGACAGCAACACTGGCACAGGAGACGATAACACTCTGGACGGTGCCGAAGACAGAGAAGATCCCGACGAACAAACTGCCGAACAGGACGATCGGGAAGATGGGCAAGTTAGCCCTGATGAACAGGCCATAAACGAAGACTCAGAGGACAGTAATTATGTTCCGCTCTCCGAGCAGGAGGTTAGCCTCGGCAATGAGGATTTCATCGTGCCTAAGGAACCTCTCGAGCAGGAGCGCTTTAAGCGCCAGCTAATAGCCACTGCAAGGAGCGTGAAAAAGAAGCAACAGCAGCTTCAAGCTGATCAAGATCTGCTAAACGATAGATGGACTGATGCCCTGGCAGCCGAGGAATATGGCCTCAAGCGCCCAGCCAAAAGTTACCCGAAGCGCAAATTACTACCTCTCAGTTCGATGATGAGGCGCTGGAGCCCGTACCGTCATCGCGCAATGCGGCTGACCGACCACCACGCGGTCGGGAAAAAGCGGCAACTCAAGCCGAACACCAGCCTGCTCCACCTCACCGTAAAGGCAGAGATAAAACAGCTCGGGGACATACCTACGACCTGCGGTAGGGCTTGGACAATAGAGCAGGTCAGAACAGATCGATCTACGGATCACGGGGACGCGCCCCGACATGCGACAACGGCTATCTAGCCGGACGCAACAATCATACTCACGCCCGGCCCGAGAACCACAGACGGCCTCCATCCGAGCTACGTCGCGACGTGGCCCGATACAGAGGCGCCGCACACCCCCTTGATGGATCACGAATTCCCAGAAGGGTTCAAACCCGTAAACATCGAATCATATGATGAGACCACAGACCCCACGGTATGGATCGAGGATTTTCTTCTCCATATTCATATGGCCCGCGGTGATGATCTCCACGCCATCAAATACCTCCCACTAAAACTCAAAGGACCAGCTCGGTACTGGTTGAACAGTCTGCCCGAAAACTCCATTGGCAGATGGGAAGACTTGGAAGAATCCTTCCTCGACAACTTCCAAGGAACATATTTCCGACCTTCGGATGCAGATGACTTAAGTCGTATAGTCCAACAGCCCGGAGAGTCAGCCAGGAAATTCTGGACTAGGTTCTTAACTAAAAAGAACCAGATCGTCGACTGTGCGGATGCCGAAGCCCTAGTGGCCTTTAAGCATAGCATCCGCCACGAATGGCTCGCCCGACATCTCGGGCAAGAAAAGCCGAAGTCCATGGCAGCCCTTACGGCCCTTATGACCCGCTTCTGTGCGGGCGAAGATAGTTGGCTAGCCCATTGCAGTAATAATGCAAGCAAACCTGGCACCTCCGAAGCCAAGGACAGCAACTGCAAGCCCCGACGGAACAGACATAAGTGTCAAAACAATGGCAACAATACCGATGACACGGTGGTCAACGTCGGATTCAGTGGCTCCTAGTCCAGTCAGCGAAAGAAGCCATACAACAGGAACAACTCGGGCCCATCCAGCCTGGACCGCATACTCGATCGACCATGCCAAATCCACGGCACTCCTGACAAACCAGCCAATCATACCAATAGAGACTGTTGGGTTTTCAAGCAGGCCGGCAAGTTAAATGCCGAAAACAAGGAGAAGGGATCACAAAGCGAGGACGATGACGATGAGCCCCGGCCACCGAACAATAGAGGACAGAAGAAGTTCCCTCCCCAAGTTAAAACGGTGAACATGATATATGCCACACACATTCCCAAGAGGGAGCGCAAGCGAGCGCTCAGGGACGTCTATGCGATAGAGCCAGTCGCCCCAAAATTTAATCCATGGTCGTCATGCCCGATCACCTTTGATCATCGGGATCATCCGACCAGTATCCGTCAAGGCGGTTCAGCCGCACTAGTCCTCGACCCAATCATTGATGGATTTCACCGGACGCGAGTCCTCATGGATGGTGGCAACAGCCTCAATATGCTCTATCAGGATACAGTGCGCAAAATGGGCATTAATCCATCACGGATCAAGACCACAAAGACTACCTTTAAAGGAGTAATACCAGGTGTAGAGGCAAGCTGTACGGGTTCAATCACACTGGAGGTTGTCTTCGGATCTCCGGACAACTTCCGAAGCGAGGAGTTAATCTTCGATATCGACCCTTTCGCAGTGGATATCACGCACTGCTTGGACGATCTGCATTCGCTCGATTCAACGCGGTGCCGCACTATGCCTATCTCAAACTCAAGATGCCCGGACCATGCGGTGTCATAACATTTAATGGAATCACGGAACGCTCCCTCCATACCGAAGAACACACCGCTGCCCTAGCAGCAGAAGCACAGAGCGGCCTTTTGAAGTAGAACCTTAATTCGGTGGCCGAGCTCGCAGACACCGTCAAGAGAGTCCGGACTATTCTGCAGCAGGACAGCTCAGCTCGTCAAGAGCTCGACTTCCCGGTCCCGACCAAGTACGATGACGACTCTACCTGTTTTCAGGACCCGCACACAGCTCTCCCTTGGTTATGGCATGTTAAATAGCCTTTTTGCTTTTTTGCACTAATTGTATGAATGCGCTTTGACGTATTACCAAATTATAATGAAAACAGTTTGCGGCCCAAATTTCGCGGCCCTAGCTTACTACCCTTTCTTCTTTCCTGTTTTCCTTTTCTGTTGATAACTTTATCAAACAACACCCGTACACTTTGGGACGTTTCAATTTGCCAGGGGCTTTATTGCTACCCATAATACGGCAATAAAGTCCGAACACTTTTTACAGTATAGTTGGACACCCCAAATTTAGCATTATATGCATTGGCTCCGAATCATGTCTTTGGTCAATAGTTGGGTTGCCCGTCTCCTGTGCTTGCTACCTTACGTTCCGTTATATCGGCTAGGGTAGTAAAGGGAGAACTACTGCGATTGTGCCCTGGTTTACCCGGATGAGCACCTCAGTAGAGAAAGCCGAAAACTGACTCTCATGATGCAGCGAGAGCCGGTCAGCTCTTCGGAGGTTTCAATTCTTTAGAGATTTTTTCCGCATTACGTGAGGGATCGGTACTTACCCGATCTGGTGTTTACAACATCCTAGTTCGGATACTAGGGGTTGCGCCTATATTTTTATTGTCAAACTCCTATGGCTAAGTGAGGGCGCTAAAGCCGAATAGTCCGATTGCCTGGTTCGTTGCGCTAAACACCTCCTTCAAGGACCAAACAATTGGATCAAGAGTGTTTAGATTACATCCCGAACACCCCCGTACTACCTACGTGGGGGCAAAAGCCGACGACTGGCCAACTCTCAGATTTCATATACACGGCCGCACAGGAGGTAAAATATTAAACAAACATTTGTCTTACATAAATTAACTTGTTCCATAATACAGGGCAAGATAGTACAAATGTACTTAGTCAAAGATTACATCTTTGGCGCACTGCGCCGACACAATGCGGGATCCGTCCAGGGCATTGTCAAAATATAGTTCGGGTGTGCGGTGCTCCTTGCCCTCAGGCGGTCCCTCGATCACAAGCTTGACGGCGTCCATCTTCGCCCACCACACCTTGACGCGGGCGAAGGCCATGCACGCGCCCTCGATGCAGACCGACCACTTGACGACGTCCAGCCGAGGGCAGGCATCCACCAGCCGCTTCACGAGCCCGAAGTAGGTGATGGGTATAGCTTCGGCAGGCCACAGCCAGATTATTAAATCCTTCATGGCCAGTTAGGCCACCCTATGCAGCTCGACCAACTATTTAACTGATCGCTAAATGGCACTGAATGTTCTGGCGCAAGATATTGCGACCAGAACAGCTTCTCCGTTGAGCTCCCTTCTTCGGCTCGGAAGAACTCCGCAGCGTCAAACACACTGCGCGGCAGATCCGCAAACGCCCCTGGAGAACTCCGAATCCGGGTTAGTAAGAGATACTTCTTCTTCACATACTTGCTTTGCATACTAAACGCCTTACCTGCCACAATTTTCTTGGCCTCCTGGATCTTCTGGAGGGCACCCTAGGCCTCGACCCGGGCCTCTTGTGTGCTTTGGCAAGCCTTCGCGAGTTCGGCATCTCGAGCCGAAACATCACGCTCCAAGGATTCACATTTTTTCACGGCATCCTGGAGCTCTTGCTGGACCTCATCAAGCCCGGCCTCGTACTTCTCACGGGCGGCTTTTTCCTGGCAGCTTTCTCCTCGGCCTTGGCCAGGGACTTTTTAAGGACCTCGACCTCGGTCGCCGCTCCTACACATATCATGGCACTACGGTCAATACACATCATTTATTCTTTCTGAATATACAGCAAGTCATTACATACCTTGCTTGTCTTCTAGCTGCTTCCTCGCTTGGTCGAGCTCCTTCTTGGCCCACTCCAGTCTCTGCTTTAGTCCGGAGACTTCGGCAGCGTGTGAGGTCGCGGCCAGCAACGACGCCTGCTTATTCATATAAGCCATATTTAGTTAATTTCCTGCAAAAATGAATTGATCCTCTGTCCGGCCTTTCTTTCCGAACACCGGACAGTGTCTCAAGGGCTATTGCCTATATTGGGACTTTCTCTTTTGTGTTGCTTACCTCAAAACCTGTCAGCAGGCTACTGCAGGCTTTGGTTAGTCCACTCTTGATGGACTGAACCCTCTCAATCACCGTACCCATAAGGATACGGTGTTCATCCACAATGGAAGCGCCTCGTAGCGCTTCCAGCAGATTATCCGGTGCCTCTAGTTGGACAGAGGTCACCAGCGGAATAGGCACACCCCCTTCTTTCGAAGGAGGTTGCTCGCCGGATTCCGGAGCCATATAGGTCTCCGGAATCGTATTCGGCTGGGGGCTGAACTAAGCATGGCCCCCATCGCTAGTCTCCATGGGGGCTTCCTCCCCCCCCCCCCCCGCATGTCCGGCGGCCGAAGAGTCATCCTCCGGCGCCGCCTTGACGACCTCCTGAACCTCTCCCTGGCTGGGGAAGGTCATTCGAGACAGCACCTCGGCGTCACCCTTGGCCTGGGGAGAGTGAGCCGCCGGCGGTGACTCGCTGGCCATCGCCTTCGAATCCAATGAACCTCCTGATGAGGATCGCTGGGAGCTGTCATGGGCCGGACTGCAATAGCATAATTTAACATATTAATACCATGAAGCAGGGAGGCCGGATACATGGACATATGCGGGTTTTTAGTACTCACGATGCGGCTAGGGGCTTGTTTCGGGGGCGTCGCTCCGGGCTGCTGTCAACGTCCCACGCGGAGTTATCCGCAAGGGGGCCCTCCCCCCTCTTGGGCGCCTCCGCCTCCAGATTTGTGCAGGCCGCCCTCTTCTTCCTCCCCCATCAAGGGGAGAGGTGTTTTCTTCCTCCTCCTCCTCATCGTCTTCAGCAGCGGAGGAGTGAGTCTTGTATTCGGACAAGACGTCCGAAGCTCCCTTGCGGCAGGGGCCACTCCGAACCCCCTTGGCCTTCTTCAACGGCGCCTGATAGGGCACCGGGACCAGCATCTTCACCAGGAGCGGGATGACTGGTTCCTCGGGCAGCGGAGCCGAACATCGAATCTGCTCCGCTTTCTCTGTCCATACCTGAAAAAATAAAATAGTGAGGTTTAGGTATCTTCATTGAATAAGCAAGTAGAGGATGCGCCTTGAGACATGAAAGACTTACCGCACTGGCAGGATGGGCAAGATCGTGCCCGCGGTCCGAATCTGTGGCCGGTGGCGTCTCATTGCCCTTAAAGAGCAACTTCCAGGCATCTTTGTGAGTGGTTCCGAAGAGCCTTTCCAAGGTTTGATGCTTCTCTGGATCGAATTCCCATAAAGGGCGGGCTCGGCTTTGGCATGGGAGGATCTGGCGAACTAGCATCACCTGGATCACGTCGATGAGCTTGATGTTTTTATCCACCATGCTTTGGATGCGTGTTTGCAGCGCTATCAGTTCGTCCGACGAAGACCAATTTGGGCCCTTCTCTATCTAGGAGGTGAGCCGCATTGGAGCTCCGGACTTGAATTCGGAAGCTGCGGCCTAGGTGGTGTCGTGGGGCTCTGTGATATAGAACCACAGCTTCTGCCACTCCTTGACGGTCTCCACAAAAGTACCTTTGGGCCATGTGACATTGGGCAGCTTGCTCACCATGTCGCCTCCGCACTCCGCGTGCTGGCCATCCACCACCTTCGGCTTCACGTTGAAGATCTTGAGCCACAGTCCGAAGTGGGGTTGGATGCGGAGGAAGGCCTCGCACACGACAATGAATGCCGAGATGTTGAGGAAAGATTTCGGGGCTAGATCGTGGAAATCTAGCCCGTAATAGAACATAAGTCCGCGGACGAAAGGGTGGAGAGGAAACCCTAACCCACGGACGAGTGGGGGATGAACACCACCCTCTCGTTGGGCTTCGGGGTGGGGACGATTTGCCCCTTGGCTGGAAGCCGATGGGCGATTTCTTTCGCCAGATACCCGGCCTCCTAAAGCTTGGTGATGTCCTTCTCCTTAACGGAGGAGGCCATCCACTTGCCTTGCCCTCCAGATCCATACATGCTTGAGTGCTTCCTTGAGGCGGAAAAGATGAGGACTAGGGCGTTGCAGCTCGAGAATGGAAGGGCAGAGAAAGAGAGAAGGCGTGGGTGAAGAAAGGGAATCCTAATCTCCTTATAAAGGCAGTGAATATCAAGTGCCTCCCCACTCGCGTTAAAACTCGCCTGTTCCCAAGGGATGTGTAAACGGCACGGTTAGATTACCCACGCCCATATTGATGAGAATCCCGCAATAAAGGGACACGATATCTGCTTCGACAAGACGTGCCAATGAAAACCGCGTCTCGAAACACGGAACGGCAAACGAAAATGGTTCGAAATGATGACCAGATAGACGTGATGTCACCTTACAAAAAATAAAAGGGACAATTGCATTTTTACCCCTAGTTGGTTCCTACCCACGGGTTTTGCCCTTACTTTTCAAGCTTGCTCAGTTTTGCCCATACTTTTTCCGTCGAGGTCCCTCGAATGCCCTTTGATCGTTTGACCAAAGCTTTGAAAATTCATAACTAATTCATATGAACTCAGAAAAATGCAAATAAGATATCAAAATGTTCAGATAAACATTACCTTTATGTGCATATCATTTGCATTTAGGACAAAAGCACCCTTTAAACTTCCTGAGGTAATTAATGTTATTAACATTATTAAAAATAAAAAGGTATAAACAATATTTTTTTCATGAATACAAATTACATGCAAATGTAGGTGATGTTTTCTGAACATCTTGATATCTTATTTGCATTTCTCCGAGTTCGTATCAACTTGTTATGAAGTTTCCAAATAATGGTCAAAGTCGTTAGAACATTCCTAACAAGATGATACGAACTCAGAAAAATGCAAATAAGATATCTGGATGTTCAGAAAACATCACCTACATTTGCATGTAATTTTTATTCATGAAAAAAATATTGTTTATACCTTTTTATTTTTAATAATGTTAATAACATTAATTACCTTAGGTAGTTTAAAGGATGCTTTTGTCCAGAATGCAAATGATATGCACATAAAGGTAATGTTTATCTGAACATTTTGATATCTTATTTTCATTTTTCTGAGTTCTTATGAATTAGTTATGAATTTTCAAAGTTTTGGTCAAATGGTCAAAGGGCATTCGAGGGACCACGACGGAAAAAGTAAGGGCAAAACTGAGCAAGCTCGAAAAGTAAGGGCAAAACCCGTGGGTAGGAACCAACTAGGGGTAAAAATGCAATTGTCCCTACAAAAAAGTTGTCAGTGGATTGGACTCGTGCAATATTATACTCTCTGCGGTTGTGTGTGGTACTTGTGTTGCAGATCCGGACACGTTCGTTACATCCGAAGACCATCTTGGAGTATTCGGAAAGGGGAACCCACCTTGCAATGCCGAAGACAATCTGCACACCGGACACCTCGTAATTGAAGCCTGGTTCAGGGGCTACTGAGGGAGTCCTGGACTAAGGGGTCCTTGGGCGTCCGACCTATTAGACATGGGCCGGACTGATGGGTTGTGAAGATACAAACACCGAAGACTCTACCCATGTCCGGATGGTACTCTCCTTGGCGTGGAAGGCAAGCTTGACGTCCAAATATGAATATTCCCTTCTCTATAACCGACTTTGTACAACCCTAAATCCCCTCCGGTGTCTATATAAACCGGAGGGCTCAGTCCGGAATAATCATCATCGTAGTCATACAGGCTAGACTTCTAGGGTTTAGCCATTACGATCTCGTGGTAGATCAACTCTTGTAATACTCATATTCATCAAGATCAATCAAGCAGGAAGTAGGGTATTACCTCCATAGAGAGGGCCCGAACCTATGTAAACATCGTGTCCCCTGTCTCCTGTTACCATCAACCTTAAACGCACAGTTCGGGACCCCCTACCCGAGATCCTCCGGTTTTGACACCGATAGTGGGCACAACCCTCCAGGGCGCACCTGGGCCTCCTGGTGCGCCCTGGTGGGTTGTCGCCCCCTCGGGGCACCACCCAGGTGCAACCAGGGCCCATTGCCTTCCTTTTGGCCCATAAAAAATTATCGTGGAGTTTCGTGGCATTTGGACTCCGTTTGATATTGATTTCCTGCGATGTAAAAAACATGGAAAACAGCAACTGGCACTTGGCACTATGTCAATAGGTTAGTACCAAAAAATGATATAATATGATTATAAAACATCCAAGATTGATAATAAAACAGCATGGAACAATCAAAAATTATAGATACATTGGAGATGTATCAGCATCCCCAAGCTTAACTCCTACTCGTCCTCGAGTAGGTAAGTGATAAAAACAGAATTTTTGATGTGGAGTGTTGTTCATCAAGTCATATCATATTCTTTTCTTTATAGCATGGACAATTGGTCTTTTATGTGATTCAAAGCAATAGTCTAGTTTTGACATAGTAATTTAGATACTCAAGCATATTAACAAGCAACCATGTCTTTCAAAATATCAATGCTAAAACAAGTTATCCCTAGCCCATCATGCTCAAACATTGATCCATTCATGAAACACACTCGAATATTAGCTACACCCAATACTTAAGTACGATCATATTGCCTCTTAGTTGGTGCTTTTGTAAGAGAAGATGGAGACTCAAAATAAAAATTGCATAAAGTAAAGAAAGGCCCTTCGCAGAGGGACGTAGGGATTTGTAGAGGTGCTAGAGCTCAAAGCAAAAACTTTGAGATAAAAAAAATTTGGGAGGTGTATCCATCCCACCAACAAAAACGATGTAGAGCTACAAATACTTTCCATGCTAGATATGCCATAGGCGGTTCCCAAACAGAAAATAAAGTTTATTCCTTTTTCCACCATACTTTCACTTTCCATGGCTAGCCGTATCCATGGGTGCCTTCCATACCAACACTTTCCAAGGAATTTATTATTTGACAACATAAAGTAAATTCATCTTTGCATTTCGGGACTGGGAATCCCTAAAACCTTTGCCTTACTCTCGTGCAATGACAAGTTAATAAACACTCATCTTGAGAATAACACATCCAGCATGGAAAATATTAGCCACCCGTTACCGTTCCGCGAGCGAAACAAATACACAAAAGAGAAATTTATTTTGAAAATTTGAGATGGCACATACAAATTTGCTTAGAACGGCAAAAGAATACCGCATATAGGTAGATGTAGTGGACGCATGTGGCAAAACTGGTTTAAAGGATTTTGGAAGCACAAGTAGAGGTCATACTTGGTGCAAAATGAAGGCTAGCAAAAAGATTGAGAACTGACCAACAAAGAAACAAATAATTTCGTGAAGCAAGCATTAAGCATAAGTAACTCCGAATAATGCACCACAAGTAGGATATAATTTTCATTGCATGATTATTGACTTTTGTGCATGCATAGGGAATCACAAACCTTAGCACCAATATTCTTACTAAAGCACAATTACTCATCAACATAACTCACATATCACATCATCATATCTTAAAACTATTACTGAGAATCAAGTTTAGTTTGTCCAATGATCTTCATGACATTTTTTTACTTTATCCTTCTTGGATATCTATCACTTTGGGACTAATTTTCATGTATTGCTTTTCATAAGCTCAAACAAATATAAGTGAAGATCATGAGCGTAACAAATTTTCTTTCTCTCAAAATAATTTAAGAGAAGCAAGAGAGAATTTCTTCAAAATTTTAGTAACTCTCAAATAAATCTAAGTGAAGCAAGAGAGCATTTCTTCAAAAATAACAAGCACACCGTGCTCAAAAAGATATAAGTGAAGCACTAGAGCAAGTCCTAGCTCATGAAAGATTAAAGTGAAGCACAGAGCTAACAAGTCATGATATAATTTTGGCTCTCTAAAATAGTTGTGTCCAGCAAGGATTGATGACTTAAAACACAAAATAAAGCAAGCAAAGACACGTATCATACAAGACGCTCCAAGCAAAACACATATCATGTGACGAATAAAAATATAGTCTCGAGTAAAATACCGATAGTTGTTGGAAGAAAGTGGGGATGCCACTCGGGGGCATCCCCAAGCTTAGTTGGTTGCTCATTTTTGGATAATATCTTGGGATGCCGGGGCATCCCCAAGCTTAGGCTCTTACATGCTTCCTTCATCCATCGTAAGATAACCCAAAACTTGAAAACTTCAATCATACAAAACTCAGCAAAACTTTCATGAGATCCGTTAGTATAAGAAAGCAAACCACTACTATAAGTGATGTATCAAACCAATTCATATTTTATTTTTGTATTATATATACTGTATTCCAACTTTTCTATGGCAAAAACTCATCAAAGAAAATCATAGAGCCATCAAAATAAGCACACAACACAAAGAAAACAGAATCTGTCAAAACATAACAGTCTGGAGTAATCTAACTTTGGCGAATACTTCTATAACTCAAACAATTCTACCAAAATAGGAAGACCTGGGTAATTTGTATATTAATATTCTTCAAAAAGAATTGGCATTTTATCACGTTCTGGTGATTTTTAAAAAAAAAATTCGGGAGCACAAAGTTTCTGTCTTTTTCAGCAAGATCAAACAACTATCACCCAAGAAGATCCTATAGGCTTTACTTGGCACAAACACTAATTAAAACATAAAAAGCACAATCATACCAGTAGCATAATTGTGTAAACACACAAGAATAGAAAGCAAAAAGCAAAAATAAATTTTATTCACTGGGTTGTCTCCCAACAAGCGCTATAGTTTTACGCCCTTAGCTAGGCATAAAATTTTATTGTTGCTCACAAGAAAGATAAAAAAACTGGAACACAAAGAGAGCATCATGAAACATATGACAAACACATTTAAGTCTAACATACTTCCTATGAATAGGAATTTTATAAGCAAACAAATTATCATGGCAAGCAAAAACTAGCATATGCAAGGAATAAGAAAGAAACAATAGCAATCTGAACATAACGAGGGGCAATCTAGTAACATGAAATTTTCTACAACCATATTTTCCTCTCTCATAATAATTCCATGTAAGATCATAATCAAATTCAAGAATATAGCCATCACATAAAATATTCTCTTCATGATCCACATGCATGCAAAGTTGACACTCTTCCAAAATAGTGGGATTATCATCAAATAAAGTCATGACCTCTCCAAGCCCACTTTTATCAAACATTTCATAAGATTGAACACTCTCCAAATAAGTGGGATTATTTTTAGCTAAAGTTCACACTCTTCCAAACCCACTTTCAATATTATTGCAAATAACATATTCATCAAGAGGCTTAAATAAATTTTCAAGATCATAAGAAGAATCACCCCAATCATGATCATTACAATAAGTAGTGGACATAGCAAAACTAGCATCCCCAAGCTTGGGGTTTTGCGTATTATTAGCACAATTGACATTAATAGAATTTATAGTAAAATCATTGCAATTTCATTCAAGGAGCTATCATGAACCACTTCACAAATTTCTTCTTTTAGCACTTCATCAAAGTTTTTAGATTCACGAATCTCAAGCAAAACTTCATAAAGATAATCAAGTGCACTCAAATCACTAGCAACTGGTTCAACATAATTAGATCTCGTAAAAACATTAGCTAGTGGATGAGGATTCATATCAATAGATTTTTAGCAAGCAAATAGAACACACATGGCAACACAAGGAAACATGAGATCTGACAAGAAAACGGCGAACGGAAAAGAGAGGCGAATAAAACGGCTAATTTTTGTGAAGTGGGGCAGAGGAAAACGAGAGGCAAATGGCAAATAATGTAAATTGCGAGGAGATGAGATTTGTGATTAGGAACCTGGTTATGTTGAAGATCCTCCCCGGCAATGGCACTAGAAATTCTCCTTGATGGTAGCTGGAACTACATCGGTATTTCCCTGGAGAGGGAGGGATGATGTAGCACAGCGACAGTAGGTATTTCCCTCAGTTATGAAACCAAGGTATCGAACCAGTAGGAGAACCAAGCAACACAACATAAGTAGCTCCTGCACACAAACAACAACACCTCGCAACCCAACGTGTTAAAGTGGTTGTCAATCCCTTTCGGGGTACGGCACCAGAAATTGGCGAGGAGACGGGAGAAATTTGTGACAGATTGAAATAGTAGATCGCAAATAAAATAAATAGAAATAAAATGCTGCAAGGTATTTTTGTAATTTTGGATTAATATATCTGAATAAAAATGCAAAGGAAAAGTAGATCGCAAGGCAAATATATGAGAAAGAAGACCCAGGGGCCGTAGGTTTCACTAGTGGCTTCTCTGGAGAAAAATAGCAAGCGGTGGGTAAACAAATTAATGTTGAGCAATTGATAGAACTTCAAATAATCATGACGATATCCAGGCAATGATCATTACATAGGCATCACGTCCATGATTAGTAGACCGACTCCTACCTGCAACTACTACTATTACTCCACACATTGACCGCTATCCAGCATGCATCTAGTGTATTACACTACTAGAAAAATGGCTATAGCTGATATGGACATTAATGGCGCACCATGTATGTGGTGCGCCATTAGTGTCCTCATTACTAATAGCGCACCAGACACACGGTGAGCCATTACTAGCAAATTTTAGTTTTTTTATTTTTCCAAATGTATTAATGGCGCACCAGGGCACAGTGCGCCATTACTAGTTTTAACTAGTAATTGCGCACCACACGCTCCGTGCGCCACTACTAACAAATTTTTTTTACTTTTTTTTAAACTAGTAATGGCGCACCAGGGTACAGTGTGCCATTACTAGTTCAAACTAATAATGGCGCACTGTCCATGGTGCACCATTACTATATGAGCCATATCAAAAAAATCACCAAATGCACCCCCACCCGGTGGACCGCCTTTTCAGTTTCAAAAAAATAAAACAAAATGGTAGAAATGTCAAAAAAATAAAAGAAAATAAGATTCCCATGTGATATGTGGTCTAGTTGTTAGCAAAATTTACAAAGATGAATTTTCGACTTTTTTGCAAAATCTCTCGAGAATTTGTAAAATGGGCATAACTTTTGCATACGAACTCCGATGAAAAAGTTTTTTATATGAAAAATCATCTACTCGAAAAGTTACTTCCAAATTGAAACAGGGGAACATAGTTCAAGATTTTCAGAATCCCCAAAAACCTAACAGAATAAAAGATACGGGGCTTTTAAGATCTAGAGGGGGAAAATGGAAAAAAAATTCAAACTTACTAGTGGCGCACCATTTCCTAGGTGCGCCACTAGTAACAGAAAAAAAGTTAGTAATGGCGCACCTGCCCACGGTGCGCCATTAGTATGCCGTATATATGGCTGGGCGGGGTCCTCTCCTCCTTACCTCCTCATTGTTCTCCTCCACTCCACCTCTCCTCCACTCGATCTCCTCCTCTCCTCCACTCCATCTCCCCTCCTCTCCTCCACCATACTCCCCTCCTCCTCTCCGGCGACCTCCTCCTCCTCCTCCTCTCCGGCGACCTCCTCCTC
>NC_057802.1:484578436-484587573 GCF_018294505.1 Triticum aestivum | reverse complement strand
GAACAACATTGGAAAAAATATCGTGCAAAAAAATGAGCAAAAAAAAGGGCAAAAAAATCGCGATCCAGATCCAAATTCAAAATTCAAAAATAGCAATGGCGCACGGTAGGGGTTAGACGGTGCGCCACTACTATTTTCCCGCCTTCAAAGTTCAGAAAAAATCAAAACAATTCAAAAAAAAAAAGCTACTAGTGGCGCACCTGTAGCAATAGTAATGGCGCACTACAAGGTGCGCCACTATTACCTGCAATACTAATGGCGCACCAGTGGTGCGCCATTAGTATTAGTTACTAATGGCGTGATGATAGTGGCGCACCTTTAGTGCGCCATTAATGGCCAAAATAGGTGCGCCACTAACAGGCCTTTTCCTAGTAGTGTTAAGTTCATGGAAGAACGGAGTAATGCAATAAGAACGATGACATGATGTAGACAAGATCTGTTTATCTATATGGCGGTACATATAGATCTCGTCTTATTATCCTTAGTAGCAATGAGATATACGTGTCGGTTCCCCTTCTGTCACTGGGATCAAGGACCGTAAGATCAAACCCACTACCGGGCACCTCTTCCCATTGCAAGATAAATAGATCAAGTTGGCCAAACAAAACCCAAATATTATAGAAGAAATACGAGGCTATAAGAGATCATGCATATAAGAGGTCAAAGAAACTCAAATGACTTTCATGGATATAAAAAGATATAATTGATCATAAACTCGAAGTTCATCAGATCCCAACAAACACACCGCAAAAGAGTTACATCATATGGATCTCCAAGAGACCATTGTATTGGGAATTCAGCGAGAGAGAGAAAGCCATCTAGCTACTAACTACGGACCCGAAGGTCTACAAAGAACTACTCACACATCATCGGAGAGGCTCCAATGGACGTGGTGAACCCCTCCGTGATGGTGTGTAGATTGGATCTGGTGGTTCTGGACTCTGCGGCGGCTGGATGAATATTTCGTCGACTCCCCTAGGGTTTGTGGATTTTTGGGGTATTTATAGAGCAAAGAGGTGGTCCGGGGGGCACTCGAGGTGGGCACAACCCACCAGGGCGCACCTGGGCCTCCTGGCGTGCCCTGGTGGGTTGTGCCCCCTCGGGGCACCCCCAGGTGCAACCAGGGCCTATTGCCTTCCTTCTGGCCCATAAAAAATCATTGTGGAGTTTCTTGGCATTTGGACTCCATTTGATATTGATTTCCTGCGATGTAAAAAGCATGGAAAAAACAACAACTAGCACTTGGCACTATGTCAATAGGTTAGTACCAAAAGTTATATAAAATGACTAAAATGATTATAAAACATCCAGGATTGATAATAAAACAGCATGGAACAATCAAAAATTATAGATACGTTTGAGACGTATCACACACCATTGTCAAGCTATGTAGTCAATAAACGAGAGAATTGCACAAGGAGCGGCCGACAGCCGGGACCAAGCAGCTCGATCAGTATTTGTGTTTTTGAGGTGTGAGCACTGCAGAGTTTTTCTTGAGCAATGTTTTCGTTGTTGTTCAAAGGAGAGCAGGGTATTAACTGGGTGGGTTGTGGCCCATCTAGCCCAGACCAGATATCCAGCCCAGATATTAATTTTTTTCAAGCTGAAGATGGCTAGCCCAGCTATACTTTTTTTGAGGAATACCCAGGCAAGGTCAACTTGTTATTCTCCACCTTGCTGGGCTGCAAATCTTTCCTTGGAGGGATGCATTAGGCTTAACAGGAAAATGGGCTTTAAGAAATATTAAATGAGATGTAATTATAAAAACTGGGCAGTAACTATAAAAAATGCACCAAACACGTAATTAGTTTATAAAATATTATTTTTGGATTTTGAAAATTTTAATTTCATTAATTTTTGCGCGCGTAATGTTTGTTGGATTTTTACGTAATACAAATTTATAGTGAAATTGTATTTAATCTGACTAGAAATTTCGGGATAAAAGTATTTCAGATCCCATCAAAATGTGGGAAATTTTATTTATTTCTGTTTTGAACGGTTGGTTGAAATTATTAATGATTGTCCTAGCTAGAAAATGGGTTGTACTTTTAACAAACTGTAAATGGGTTGTAGTAAATTCCATTAGAAATAAAAAAATGGGATATACATTCTTACAAATCGCAGGGCTATAAGTTCTCTGCCACACACTTGTGGGCCTACTAAGTTGATGCATCCCCTAAAAACAGTAAGTTGACGCGTATGCATGACTTTGTCAAATTATAGTCAACACACGGTTCTAGCAGTAGTGGCCGTTGGATGTCCATCCAACGGATGTCGTGCTTCTTCTTCAATCTCGGATAATCTAGCTTCAGCCACCCAAAAAATGATTCCTCCCCCTGACATCTAGGGCGCACCGTTTCGGAGGCTGACCTGTGGGCCTACTAAGTTGACGCGTACCAAGGGCTTTGTCAACTTAGTCAATATAAAGGATTCTTGCTGCAGTGAGCGTACGATGTCCATCCAACGGCCGTCGTGCTTCTTCAACCTCTGGTCTTCTTGCTCCAGCCACCCAAAGCAGCGCCAGTCGTGCTGCCTACTCCTGCCTCTCGTGGTCATCTGTGCTGCCGCAGAGGCCTCACCGCCCCCTACTACTCCCACCGCTGGCCAGGCCATCCCTCTACTCAACCACACCCCCTGTTATTCTACGGCGACAGCAGCCTCACACCGCAGTCGAACCAGTGAACCCTCGTACTCCTCTTCGTGTGGGCATCCACTGCCGCGTCTTCCCCGGCTTCGCGTCATCCCCTTACTAAGCCTCGCCGTCGTCCACCGCCCTGGTGCTCTCGGCGCGGAGTGGTCAACGTGGTCAACGAACGACATCCATCGGACGTGGACTGTACGTGGAGAGGCTGACAGCTGGGTCCACGGCCGCACACAAGGAAATGCCTCCTTATTATGCACAAAATAATGATTCCTCCACCTGACATCTGGGACCCACCGGAAGGGCCTCTGTATTTCACGAAAAAATGTTGCTCCCGCTGACAGGTCGGACCCACCAGCTACATCTTCGCACGCAAGGAAGTGCCTCCTTATTACGCACAAAAAATGAATACTCCCCCTGCTTGCTGGGACCCAGTATAGTGGGAGGCTGACTTGTGGGCCTACTAAGTTGACGGGGACGGAGGGCTATTCAACTTAGTCAATATGAACGATTCTAGGTCCAGTGACCGTACGATATCCATCCAATGGCCGTGGTGCTTCTTCAACCACTGGTCTTCTTGCTCCAGCCGCCCAAAGCAGCGCCGGTGGTGCCGCCTACTCCTGCCTCCCGTGGCCGGCTGTGCTGCCGCGGAGGCCTCACCGCCCCCTACTACTCCTACTGCTGGCCAGGCCAGCCATCCACTCACCCACACCCCCTGTTATTCTGTGGCGATGCCAGCCTCACACCGAAGCTGAACCAGTGAACCCTTCATGGGCATCCACTGCCGCGTCTTCCCTGGCTCCGCGTCGTCCCCTTCCTAGGCCTCGCCGTCGTCCACCGCCCTGGTGCTCTCGGCGCGACGTGGTCAACGTGGTCAAGGAATGACTTCCATCGGAAGAGTACTGTACGTGGAGAGGCTGACAGCTGGGTCCACGGCCGCAGCAAGGAAGTGCCTCCTTATTACGCGGAAAATAATGATTCCTCCACCTGACAGCAGGGACCCATCGGGCGGGCCACCGTTTTCACGAAAAAAACGGTTCCCCCTGACTGTTGGGACCCACCAGCTACATCTTCGCATGCAAGGAAGTGCCTGACAGTCGGGACCCACCTGGTCGAAGCATACGTAGCGTTGTCATTCTGGTCGCGAACGTGTACGTACATACGATCGGTCTGTTCGCAAGATACAGCGATGAATCATGGCCGTGTAAGGAAGGGCACGTGTCATAGTAGAGGCGCGCACGTAGCATGTACACGTATGTACAGCAGCCAAGGTAGAAGAAAGTAAATACGGCCACATACGTACATACGGGCGGGGTCTCAAACGCCTACTCGCGCATACGTACGGCCAGGGCTCGTGTACATGGCTGGGTCGGAACGGACAAACTGCGTTGCCGTCGTGTTCATGGGGAGGCAACGGAATGCGTAGTGTTCATCGGGAGGCAATGGAACATGTGCTTTTCATCGGGTGCCAACCGGCTTGGATGGAACAGCCGATGGAAACGAGGCCTGGTGTACCATGGAATGGAGGAAACGGCCTTGTGTTCGACCGGCCACTGTCGAAACGGGATCATGTTCATCGAGAGGGGTCTGGCGTACCACAAAACGGAGGAAACAGACTTCTCTTGGACCTCCTACGGTCGAAATGGAGTCTTGTTGGTCGGGAGGGGTGTGGTGTACCGCAGAACGGAGGAAACGGACTTGTGTTGGAGCGCTACGGTCGAAATGGGGGTCCTGTTCATCGGGAGGGGTGTGGCGTACCGCAAAATGGGACTCCACGGGATACTGTTCATCTCCACTGTCGACCTCCTCCAGCCTCCAGGGGCTACTGTTCATCCACCGTCGACCTCCTCCAGCCTCCACTTGCGACTGTTCATCCACGGGCTCCTGTTCATCTAGCCTCCACTGCGCGCTCCTCCACCGGCTACTGTTCAACCAGCCCTCTCCACGGGGTCTTGTTCAACCACCCCTCCACGGGCTACTGTTCATCCAGCCCTCCACCGGCTACTGTTCAACCAGCCCTGCACGGGGTACTGTTCATCCAGCCCTCCAACGGGTCCTGTTCATCCAGCCCTCCACCGGCTCGATCGATCGGGGTACTGTTCATCCAGCGGCAATGGCCTCTACTACCACGGGGTCCTGTTCATCCAACCCCCCACCAGGAACTGTTCATCCAAACCCCCCAACAACACTCACTATTCATCAAGGGAAGGAGGCAGCAGTGTTCGATCGGCTTCAGTTAGCAGCAGTAGTGAAGGAATCGCTCGATCGGGTTCAGTTAACAGCCATCGATCGATCGCTCGAGTTCCGTAACGCGTAGCCTGCAGTACAATCGCTCGGGTTCAGTTAGAGCCCAACGCCTCACACCCACGCGCCTACATGTACGAGAGAAACACGCATCACTCGGCCCCCGACCACCCACCGTAACCGGGAACTCCCCGATATTTTCCTCGCCCTCCCTTCTACCACGGTTTTTTCCATCATGCAAGACCCAAAGAATGTCATGCAGCTGCGTCTCCGGCCCGCCCAGGACGAAAAGTCCATTTTCTGTCATGACTTTTTGTCAAAGAAGTAGGAGCCCACCACATCTATGATGATACCGGGTTTTGTCACAATTATCGTCATAGAAGTGTCATAAGCATGATAGAAAAAAATCGTTTGGCCCAAAATGTCACGGATGTGTCTTTTTTTGTAGTGTAGGGCAAAAATATAGTTACAACAGTGAAGCGAGCAAGACAAACTATTTTGTACATGGCAAAACAAGACTAGCAATAATGTTACACGTCATGAAGCATAAGTAGGTGATATTTAAAAAATTACAAAAATGGTAGTCTATGCAGCCCGCATACTGAAATCTCTCTTAGCTCACCAGAGTAGCATGATATTGGGGCCAAATACAAAACACAGACAGGTTACAAATTTAGACAGCACGTTGCGTATAAGTAAGCAAGCAATTGGCCATTCTGTAGGTCAATTAAAGTCTTAGGGAGCATAATGAACAGTAGAGGGATTCATACAAACCTACTACAGCAAGCAAAACTATGCAATCATTAGCCTAGTATAAACTAGATTGTGAGCCTCATGCAGTAATAGTTGGTTAATATACTTCAAAGCTTCAGGCACACTTCACCAGAATAATTAAATGGTAAGGCCTTTAATTATGTCAACTAATAGTTATACAAGTACCCAACATCAGGCATCATTGTTTGGGCATCTCATTAACCGAGGACAAATAAAGGAGTTGAAAAGAGCAAATTAACTATGCCTGAAACAAACAAGCAAATGAACTGTTGAGTTGGATAGAATGACTTACCTTAACTGGTTGAACAGGCTTAGCGCTGCTCCTTCTCTTGCAAGGCTCCTTCCTAACATCTGTACTTGGAAATCCTCAATCTTATCTTCATTGCAGCCCCGCTACAAGGTGACACAAACAAGTTACTCGTCTCCTTGGAAGATAAATATGCATACTTTCCAGTCTGCGAACAACACAAACGGATGAGATTATAATAAAACAACACCACATAATGAAACATGCCACATCTCTTGCACTTGCACACAATGAAATGAGCATCTACTATGTGTGCACTATGTAAAAACTAGGCATACCTTCAAACTGGATCTCCAGGTAATCTTGGAGAGCCTACTTTAGTGTACAGCCAAACCTTTATGTCACCTATGAGTTAGACAAGCCCCCACTACAGCAGCCCTTAGTGTTTAAATCGTTGACAAGCTCTGTTAGAGTGTTAGGTCAAGAAGAACAAGTAATCAAAACAAATAGTCCTAGTATGGCTGGCTGATACAAACAAGCAATTGAACAAACGTGTGAGCAAATCTTACATATCAAGAAAAGAAGCAAAGAAGGAGGCTTAAAGACAATCACTTGACTCACCAGATTTAAGGGGCATTTAAACATCATGTGCAACATATGAACTAACATAAACATTGCATATTCCAGATTCTACAATGGAATGCACATGTATTAGGTTATGCCATGTATGATGATGCCTAAATGTACACTATAGCAGGCAGGAGTGATTCATCATTACACGCACAATTGAATTGCAGGTTAATGGCCAGTTATATTCCGCCTTTTCAGAGCTTATTGTCAAAATAAGCCATAAAAGATGTAAAGAAGTCATTTATGAGTTATGGGCTTGGGCTTAACTTATTTCGCTTTGGAGGGGGTGTTTCAGGTAGAAGCTGACTCAAAATTGAAGGGAAGGGGAATAGTGAAATGACTATGTTGTTTGCCTATATTACACTCAAAATGCCACTGCTCACGCCTGCGTCACACCTGGCCCTCAAGTAAAAACAAACACGCAAGTGTTCATTGCCCTGCCCACTTGCATCTCCTCTCCCCTTTCCCTCTACCTCGATCCCCTGCCTGCAGCGCTTGGGTTCCTCCAGCGAGCCATCGCCACTGGTCCCATCTGGCCTGGTCCTCGACGATGCTCTTTCCAGCTAGGCTACATGGCCGGTGGGTAGGGCCAAATCTTCCAGGATGCTCCTCCCTCTGGCGCCGCCCCTCATTCTCATGGTCTTCAGCAGCTGATCCACTGTGGTCCGTCGAACGCACTACTCCGGCGGGCGCCGCACAACTACAACCAATGCCACACTCCGGCAGAAGGCACCTTATCCCCCTGATACGTCTCCAACGTATCTATAATTTTTGATTGTTCCATGCTATTATATTATCTGTTTTGGATGCTTAATGGGCTTTATTATGCACTTTTATATTATTTTTGGGACTAACCTACTAACCAAAGGCCCAGTGCAAATTGCAATTTTTTTGCCTATTTCAGTGTTTCGCAGAAAAGGAATATCAAACGGAATCCAAACGGAATGAAACCTTTGCAAGGATCGTTTTTGGAACGAATGCAATCCAGGAGACTTGGAGTGGACGTCAAGGAAGCAACAAGGCGGCCACGAGGTAGGATGGCGCGCCCAGGGGGGTAGGCGCACCCCCACCCTCGTGGGCCCCTCATAGCTCCATCGACCTACTTCTTTCGCCTATATATACTCATATACCCCAAAAACATCCAGGAGCACCACGAAACACTTTTTCCACCACCGCAACCTTCTATACCCGTGAGATCCCATCTTGGGGCCTTTTCCGGTGCTCCGCTAGAGGGGAAATCGATCATGGAGGGCTTGTACATCAACACCATAGCCTCTCCGATGATGTGTGAGTAGTTTACCACATACCTTCGGGTCCATAGTTATTAGCTAGATGGCTTCTTCTCTCTCTTTGGATCTCAATACAAAGTTCTCCTCGATTCTCTTGGAGATCTATTCGATGTAATACTTTTTGTGGTGTGTTTGTCGAGATTCGATGAATTGTGGGTTTATGATCAAGATTATCTATGAACAATATTTGGTTCTTCTCTGAATTCTTATATGCATGATTTAATATCTTTGCAAGTCTCTTCGAATTAGCGGTTTAATTTGGCCTACTAGATTGATCTTTCTTACAATGGGGGAAGTGCTTAGCTTTGGGTTCAATCTTGCGGTGTCCTTTCCCAGTGACAGCAGGGGCAGCAAGGTACGTATTGTATTGCTGCCATCGAGGATAAAAAGATGGGGTTTCTATCATATTGCTTGAGTTTATCCCTCTACATCATGTCATCTTGCTTAATGTGTTACTCTGTTCTTATGAACTTAATACTCTAGATGCATGCTGGATAGCGGTCGATGTGTGGAGTAATAGTAGTAGATGCAGAATCGTTTCGGTCAACTTGTCGCGGACGTGATGCCTATATACATGATCATGCCTAGATATTCTCATAACTATGCGCTTTTCTATCAATTGCTCGACAGTAATTTGTTCACCCACCGTAGAATTTGCTCTCTTGAGAGAAGCCACTAGTGAAACCCATGGCCCCCGGGTCTATTTTCCATCATATAAGTTTCCGATCTATTTTATTTTGCAATCTTTACTTTCCAATCTACACCATAAAAATACCAAAAATATGTATCTTATTATCTCTATCAGATCTCACTTTTGCAAGTGGCCGTGAAGGGATTGACAACCCCTTTATCGCGTTGGTTGCAAGGTTCTTATTTTTTTGTGCAGGTACTAGGCGACTTGCGTATAACCTCCCACTACTAGGAAAAGGGCTATAGATAATATGGACACTAATGGCACACCACACATGTGGTGCGCCACTACTATATACTAATGGCGCACCATATTTTGGTACGCCATTAGTGTCCAAATACTAATGGCGCACCACATCCATGGTGCGCCACTACTAACAATTTTTTATTTGTTTTTTCAAAACTAGTAATGGCGCACCAGGGGATAGTACGCCATTACTAGTTTAACTAGTAATGGCGCACCACACCCTCGGTGCGCCACTACTAACAATTTTTTTTATTTTTTGTCAAAACTAGTAATGGCGCACCAGGGGACAGTGCGCCATTACTAGTTTTAACTAGTAATGGCGCACCACACCCTCGGTGCGCCACTACTAACAATTTTTTTCAAAGTTAGTAATGG
>NC_057802.1:484574779-484578208 GCF_018294505.1 Triticum aestivum | reverse complement strand
CCTTTTCAGTTTTAGAAATAATTAAAGAAAATGATGGAAATGTCAAAAAAATAAAATGAAATAAGTTTCCCATGTGATTTGTGGTCTAGTTGTTGGGAAAATTTAGAAATTTGAATTTCGACTTTATTTGCAAAATCTCTCTGGAATTTGTAAAATGGGCATAACTTTTGCATACGAACTCGGATTAAAAAGTTTTTTATATGAAAAATCATCTTGCTTAATGTGTTACTCTAATCTTATGAAGTTAATACTCTAGATGCATGATGGATAGCGGTCGATGTGTGGAGTAATAGTAGTAGATGCAAAATCATTTCGGCCTACTTGCCGCGGACGTGATGCCTATATACATGATCTTGCCTAGACATTCTCATAACTATGCGCTTTTCTATCAATTGGTCGATAGTAATTTGTTCACCCACCGTAGAATTTGCTCTCTTGAGAGAAGCCACTAGTGAAACCTATGGCCCCGGGTCTATTTTCCATCATATAAGTTTCCAATCTATTTAATTTTGCAATCTTTACTTTCCAATCTATACCATAAAAATACCAAAAATATTCATCTTATTATCTCTATCAGATCTCACTTTTGCAAGTGGCCGTGAAGGGATTGGCAACCCCTTTACTGCATTGGTTGCAAGGTTCTTATTTGTTTGTGCAGGTACTCGGCGACTTGCGTGTAACCTCCCAGTACTAGGAAAAGGGCTATAGATAATATGGACACTAATGGCGCACCACAGATGTGGTGCGCCACTACTATATACTAATGGCGCACCATGTGTTGGTACGCCATTAATGTCCAAATACTAATGGCGCACCACATCCACGATGCGCCACTACTAACAATTTTTTTATTTGTTTTTTCAAAACTAGTAATGGCGTACCAGGGGATAGTACGCCATTACTAGTTTAACTAGTAATGGTGGACCACACCCTCTGTGCGCCACTACTAACAATATTTTTTATTTTTTTGTCAAAACTAGTAATGGCGCACCAGGGGACACTCCGCCATTACTAGTTTTAACTAGTAATGGCGCACCACACCCTCGGTGCGCCACCACTAACAATTTTTTTTCAAAGTTAGTAATGGCGCACCGTGGGTATGGTGCGCCATTACTAGTTAAACTAGTAATGGCGCACCACACCCACAGTGCGCCATTACTAACTTTGCCCAAAAATTCCAACGAATGCACACCCCCCCCGTTGACCGCCTTTTTAGTTTTAGAAAAAAATAAAAGAAAATGATGGAAATGTCAAAAAAAATAAAAAAAAAAAGTTTCCCATGTGATATGTGGTCTAGTTGTTGGGAAAATTTACAAATATGAATTTCGACTTCATTTGCAAAATCTCTCTGGTATTTGTAAAATGGGCATAACTTTTGCATACGAACTCGGATTAAAAAGTTTTTTATATGAAAAATCATCTTTATTAATGTGTTACTCTGTTCTTATGAACTTAATACTCTGGATGCATGATGGATAGCGGTCGATGTGTGGAGTAATAGTAGTAGATGCAGAATCGTTTCGGTCAACTTGTCGCGGACGTGATGCCTATATACATGATCATGCCTAGATATTCTCATAACTATGCGCTTTTCTATCAATTGCTCGACAGTAATTTGTTCACCCACCGTAGAATTTGCTCTCTTGAGAGAAGCCACTAGTGAAACCTATGGCCCCCGGGTCTATTTTCCATCATATAAGTTTCCGATCTATTTTATTTTGCAATCTTTACTTTCAATTTTACACCATAAAAATACCAAAAATATGTATCTTATTATCTCTATCAGATCTCACTTTTGCAAGTGGCCCTGAAGGGATTGACAACCCCTTTATCGCGTTGGTGGCAAGGTTCTTATTTGTTTGTGCAGGTACTAGGCGACTTGCGTATAACCTCCCACTACTAGGAAAAGGGCTATAGATAATATGGATACTAATGGCACACCACACATGTGGTGCGCCACTACTATATACTAATGGCGCACCATATTTTGGTACGCCACTACTAACAATTTTTTATTTGTTTTTTCAAAACTATTAATGGCGCACCAGGGGATAGTACGCCATTACTAGTTTAACTAGTAATGGCGCACCACACCCTCGGTGCGCCAGTACTAACAAATTTTTTTATTTTTTGTCAAAACTAGTAATGGCGCACCAGGGGACAGTGCGCCATTACTAGTTTTAACTAGTAATGGCGCACCACACCCTCGGTGCGCCACTACTAACAATTTTTTTTCAAAGTTAGTAATGGCGCACCGTGGGTGTGGTGCGCCATTACTAGTTCTTTGCCCAAAAAATCAACCGAATGCACCCCCCCAAGTGGACCGCCTTTTCAGTTTTAGAAAAATAAAAGAAAATGATGGAAATGTCAAAAAAATAAAATGAAATAAGTTTCCCATGTGATATGTGGTCTAGTTGTTGGGAAAATTGAGAAATTTGAATTTCGACTTTATTTGCAAAATCTCTCTGGAATTTGTAAAATGGGCATAACTTTTGCATACGAACTCGGATTAAAAAGTTTTTTATATGAAAAATCATCTTGCTTAATGTGTTACTCTGTTCTTATGAACATAATACTCTAGATGCATGCTGGATAGCCGTCGATGTGTGGAGTAATAGTAGTAGATGCAGAATCGTTTCGGCCTACTTGCCGCGGACGTGATGCCTATATACATGATCTTGCCTAGATATTCTCATAACTATGCACTTTTCTATCAATTGGTCGATAGTAATTTGTTCACCCACCATAGAATTTGCTCTCTTGAGAGAAGCCACTAGTGAAACCTATGGCCCCCGGGTCTATTTTCCATCATATAAGTTTCCGATCTATTTTATTTTGCAATCTTTACTTTCCAATCTATACCATAAAAATACCAAAAATATTTATCTTATTATCTCTATCAGATCTCACTTTTGCAAGTGGCCGTGAAGGGACTGGCAACCCCTTTACCGCATTGGTTGCAAGGTTCTTATTTGTTTGTGCAGGTACTCGGCGACTTGCGTGTAACCTCCCACTACTAGGAAAAGGGCTATAGATAATATGGACACTAATGGCGCACCACACATATGGTGCGCCACTACTAGATACTAATGGCGCACCATGTGTTGGTACGCCATTAATGTCCAAATACTAATGGCGCACCACATCCACGGTGCGCCACTACTAACAAGTTTTTTTATTTTTTTTTCAAAACTAGTAATGGCGCACCAGGGGATAGTACGCCATTACTAGTTTAACTAGTAATGGCGGACCACACCCTCTGTGCGCCACTACTAACTTTTTTTTATTTTTTTGTCAAAACTAGTAATGGCGCACCAGGGGACACTCCGCCATTACTAGTTTTAACTAGTAATGGCGCACCACACCCTCGGTGCGCCACTACTAACAATTTTTTTCAAAGTTAGTACTGGCGCACCGTGGGTGTGGTGC
>NC_057802.1:484572036-484574421 GCF_018294505.1 Triticum aestivum | reverse complement strand
AATAATAAAAGAAAATGATGGAAATGTCAAAAAAATAAAATAAAATAAGTTTCCCATGTGATATGTGGTCTAGTTGTTGGGAAAATTTACAAATATGAATTTCGACTTCATTTGCAAAATCTCTCTGGTATTTGTAAAATGGGCATAACTTTTGCATAAGAACTCGGATTAAAAAGTTATTTATATGAAAATCATCTTTATTAATGTGTTACTCTGTTCTTATGAACTTAATACTCTAGATGCATGATGGATAGCGGTCGATGTGTGGAGTAATAGTAGTAGATGCAGAATCGTTTCGGCCTACTTGCCGCAGACGTGATGCTTATATACATGATCATGCCTAGATACTCTCATAACTATGTGCTTTTCTATCAATTGCTCGACAGTAATTTGTTCACCCACCATAGAATTTGCTCTCTTGAGAGAAGCCACTAGTGAAACCTATGGCCCCCGGGTCTATTTTCCATCATATAAGTTTCCGATCTATTTAATTTTGCAATCTTTACTTACCAATCTATACCATAAAAATACCAAAAATATTTATCTTATTATCTTTATCAGATCTCACTTTTGCAAGTGGCCATGAAGGGATTGACAACCCCTTTATCGCGTTGGTTGCAAGGTTTTTATTTGTTTTTGCAGGTACTAGGCGACTTGCGTGTAACCTCCCACTACTAGGAAAAGGGCTATAGATAATATGGACACTAATGGCGCACCACACATGTGGTGCGCCACTACTATATACTAATGGCGCACCATGTGTTGGTACGCCATTAGTGTCCAAATACTAATGGCGCACCACATCCACGGTGCGCCACTACTAACAATTTTTTTAATTTTTTTTCAAAACTAGTAATGGCGCACCAGGGGATAGTGCGCAATTACTAGTTTAACTAGTAATGGTGCACCACACCCTCGGTGCGCCACTACTAACAATTTTTTTATTTTTGTTGTCAAAACTAGTAATTGCGCACCAGGGGACAGTGCGCCACTACTAACAATTTTTTTTCAAAGTTAGTAATGGCGCACCGTGGGGGCGCACCACACCCACGGTGCGCCATTACTAACTTTGCCCAAAAATTCCACCGAATGCACCCCCCCTGGACCGCCTTTTCAGTTTTAGAAAAAATAAAAGAAAATGATGGAAATGTCAAAAAAATAAAATGAAATAAGTTTCCCATGTGATATGTGGTCTAGTTGTTGGGAAAATTTAGAAATTTGAATTTCGACTTTATTTGGAAAATCTCTCTGGAATTTGTAAAATGGGCATAACTTTTGCATACGAACTCGGATTAAAAAGTTTTTTATATGAAAAATCATCTTGCTTAATGTGTTACTCTGTTCTTATGAACTTAATACTCTAGATGCATGATGGATAGCGGTCGATGTGTGGAGTAATAGTAGTAGATGCAGAATCGTTTCGGCCTACTTGTCGCGAACGTGATGCCTATATACATGATCATGCCTAGATATTCTCATAACTATGCGCTTTTCTATCAATTGCTCGACAGTAATTTGTTCACCCACCATAGAATTTGCTCTCTTGAGAAAAGCCACTAGTGAAACCTATGGCCCCCGGGTCTATTTTCCATCATATAAGTTTCCGATCTATTTTATTTTGCAATCTTTACTTTCCAATCTATACCATAAAAATACCAAAAACATTTATCTTATTATCTCTATCACATCTCACTTTTGCAGGTGGCCGTGAAGGGATTGACAACCACTTAATCGCGTTGGTTGCAAGGTTCTTATTTGTTTGTGCAGGTACTAGGCGACTTGCGTGTAACCTCCCACTACTAGGAAAAGGGCTATAGATAATATGGATACTAATGGCGCACCACACATGTGGTGCCCCACTACTATATACTAATGGCGCACCATGTGTTGGTACGCCATTAGTGTCCAAATACTAATGGCGCACCACATCCACGGTGCTCCTGTACTAACAATTTTTTTATTTTTTTCAAAACTAGTAATCACTACTGGAATCAGCTAATTTGCCATCTGCCAGCTCTTTGTCGTCTGCTAGCTGACGGCAAAGAAGATCTTTGCCATCAGCTACCCAAAAGTAGACGACAAAGAAATGGCAGACGACAAAACAGGTCTTTGCCATCTGCGAGCTCTTTGCCGTCTGCTAGCGGACGGCAAAGAATCTTTCTTTGCCGTCCGCTGGCAGACGGCAAAGAGAGAGGTGGCCCGCACCCCCCGCCCGTTTGGAAAAAACTTAACGCCCCACCTCTTTGCCGTCTGCAAGCAGACGACAAAGAGACAAAAAGGCGGACGACAAGGATTGGCGGACGGCAAAGAGGAGAGTACCTAACGGCCCGTACCCCCCCGCCCGTTACTCTCTATTCTCTCCCTCTCTCTCCTCCCCGACGCGCC
>NC_057802.1:484557122-484570991 GCF_018294505.1 Triticum aestivum | reverse complement strand
GACCCCGACCCCGACACGGCACCCCGACACCGACACGACACCCCGACCCCCGACACCTCCCGAAAAGGTGTTCTTTGGCCTTCCAGAAGCCGACGGGGTCATATATTTGTGAATTATTAGTTAGGTCATATATTTTTCGATTTTGTTATGAAAAACATCATATATAATTGTGTTGATCGGGTAGTTTTAAATGTGCAGTTGTTTCATCGCTGCGAGGTTTGGTGTTCGACGACCTCGCTGTGCGTTTGACGAGCTCTGCCCCTTCGTTCGTGGGTGAGCACAAATGACATGTCCTCCTCCCCCATTAATTATTTGATCTATTCCGATGAAACTTGATAGCTAGCTATATATGTGTCTTGAATGATCAGTATGCGTAACCAATATGTGTCTCCCGTTCGAAAGCGTCATAGTTATAAATATGCATGCATTTGCATATTTATAACCTTGATTCTTTCGAATTGTCCAACGCTATCCATGGACAGCCCGAGTATGTTTAGATTGGGTTCGTTTTCCCATATGCTTTGCTCCGGATCCGACGCATAAATTTCGTCAGTGCCTCCCCTGTTGTTCTCCGGGTACACATCCTCTCTGTTTATTGCAGAGACGTGTATCAGAAGAACAGCGGGGAGGTGCTGCCAAAATTTTGCGTAGGATCCGGAGCATAGCATGGGAAAATGAACCCAATCTAAACATACTCGGGTGGGATTAGGACCTATCATTACCTATTAGAGTGTAGGTTGCATGGACGTAATAAAATTGACAAAGTAGATCAACTGATGAATATATACATGGTGAATTATATATATATATATATATTTGTTGTGTGTCTAGTAGCTCTGAAAGTCAAGATGAGTGATTGTGCGTGGATGTACACCGGTCACACTGGTCAGAACAAATGGAGCACTGAATGGTTCACAAAAACCAAGGGGTTTGTGCGAGCCGCATTTGCAAATGGCCAGAGGAAAACCTGGTGCCCCTGTTTACGGTGCGGCAATTGGGAAAAGAGGACAGAGGCTGAAATGGGCAAACACCTGCAGAAGAGTGGTTTTACGCCCGATTATACGGTGTGGACATTTCATGGTGAGTCTGCCCAACGTGACCGAGCTGAGGTAGATCGTCGTCGCACCGACGAGCATGGTACCGGGATGGAAAACATGGTGCAAGACTTCGATGATGCTCGGGATTCGGACAAGGAGATGGAGGAATCTGCAAAGGCCTTCAATGAAATGTTGGAGTCTTCAAAACGTCCGCTCCATGAGCACACTGAGCTTTGTCAGTTGGATGCCATCTCACAAGTAATGGCTCTGAAGGCTCAGTTCAACTTGGGCAGAGAATGCTACGATGCAATGATAACAGTATTTGGACGCTTTCTACCCAAAGGCTATGTAATGCCTGCAAACCTGTACCAGTGGGACAAAATCCTCCGTGCACTGAAGATGCCCTATGATAAGATACATGCCTGTGAGAAAGGATGTGTCTTGTTTAGGCTTGACTATGCGGACTTGAACTATTGTCCCATTTGCAAGTCTTCCAGGTATGTTGTGGTAGACAACGGTATGGGTGAGAAGACACAGACCAAAATCCCCGTTAGTGTTCTTCGGTATATGCCAATCGTACCAAGACTTCAACGTCTTTTATGGTCGAAGAGACGGCCAGACAGATGACATGGCACAAAACGGGCAAAAGAACCGAACTAGATGCAGATGGGTATCTGATGATTGCATCGGATGGTGTTGCATGGAAAAAGTTTGATGAATTACATGGTGACAAAGCGGCAGATCCGAGGCATCCTCGAGTCGGCATCAGCACGGATGGGTTCAGTGTGTTTGGTATGACGGCAGCCCAGTACAGTTGTTGGCCCGTATTTGTCTTTCCACTCAATCTCCCCCCCGGACAGATTATGCAAAGAAAGAACATTTTCCTGACGTTGATAATTCCAGGGCCCAACTATCCGGGGAAAAATATGAATGTGTACATGCAGCCGCTTAAGGACGAATTGCAAGAAGCCTGGGATAATGGGTTCAAGACATACGACGCCTATAGCAAACGGAACTTCATAATGCGTGTCTAGTACATGTACTCGACGCATGACTTGCCGGCGTATGCGCTATTCGTTGGCTGGTGTGTGCATGGAAGGTTCCCGTGCCCCACATGCAAGGGAGCTCTTGAGTTTCGTTGGCTTCAGGCCGGTCGCAAGTTTTCTTGCTTCGACATGCATAGACAGTTCCTGAATCCTCGCCATAAGTTCAGGAAAGACAAGAAGAACTTCATCAGAGGTAGAGTTGTCAAAAACTCTGCACCACCTGCATTGACAGGCCAACAGACCCTGGATCAGTTAAACGCTCTCGAGCCAGATCCAGAGCGTCCAGGGTACTTCAAGGGGTATAATTCTAAGCACACCTGGACTCACAAAACATGCTTATGGGATCTGCCTTACTTCAAAGACCTCCTTTGCCCACACAACATCGACGTGATGCACACTGAGAAGAATATCGCCGAGGCACTTTTTGGTACATTGTTCGGCATAGATGGGAAGTCAAAGGATAATACTAAGGCTAGAGTCGATCTGGAGGCGCTATGTGATAGGCCGTTACAAAACATGAAAGAACCGAAAGGAAAGCAGAACTGGACGAAGCCAAAGGCATGGTTCAATCTTGGAAGGCCAGCTATGAGGGAAATTATCTTGTGGGTGAAAATGCAGTTGATGTTCCCCGATGGGTATGCAGCGAATCTACAGAGGGGAGCCAGTCTTGATAAATTGAAGATATTTGGTCTCAAGAGTCATGATTGGCACATACGGATTGAGCGGGTAATGCCGGTGATGTTGCGTGGCTTCATCCCTGAGGATGAATGGCTAGTACTGGCAGAACTTAGCTATTTCTTCCGTGTTCTTTGTGCGAAAGAACTATCGCCTGGCGTGCTAGAAGAAATGGAAGAGTTGGCGCCGGAGTTGATCTGCAAGTTAGAGAAGATCCTTCCACCGGGCTTCTTTAATCCAATGCAACATTTGATTTTGCATCTCCCGACCAAGGCAAGATTGAGGGGCCCGTGCAAAATCGTTGGTGCTACCCAACTGAGAGGATGCAGAAGACGCTTCGACAAAAATGTAAAAATAAACGTAGAATTGAAGCATCGATGGCTAAGGCATTCATCACTAAGGAGGCGGCAAACTTCATGACAGCACACTACGAAGCCAAAAATCGTCATTTGCATAATCCGAAGCCTCGGTACAATGCTGACGACCCTAAAAAGGGTGGATCCAACCTCAGCCTATTCAAAGGGAATCTCGCACCAGCCAGTGTTTCAAATCCAGTATCTTTGGATAACGAACAATGGCGGACCATTTCGTTGTATATCTTCAACAACCTGATAGAATTGCGGCTGTACATCGACTAAGTTCTCGGTACATAGTTTCGCAACTTCTATTTCCTTTGAACTGCTCTTATTCCTGGATATTTCATACAGTCGATACGTCGCCTTATTCTCGTATGGAGCGGTGATCCAAAAGGATTCTGTCGAAGAGTATGAGCTTCTCGCAAAGCAAGGAGGCGGCTATCCCGGTTTCATCTCTTGGTTCAAACAAACGGTAATTTCTATTAGACAATTTCATTTCATTCGCTAATTTGTGCGTAATGCAACAATCCTTTCATATTAAACTTGTAGGCTAATTCAGAGTCTATGGACGCCGAATTGAGACAAGTCGCTAATGGTTTTGACTATAAGGTCCGTTCATTTGACAAATACGACATCAACGGGTATCGCTTTCGTACCTATGGCAAAGAGCTATCTATGGCCGACCGAAAGTCTACAAATTGTTGTGTATCTGCTATCGGCGAAGGAGGTACCGAGTATTATGGGAGAGTTGAAGCAATTTATGAACTTCTATTCTATGGTGAAACCCACCGAATGTCGTAGTCTTCAAATTTTATTGGTTTCAGCCGAAGGAGACTAGAAGGACTCATGAACATATAGGGCTAGTTGAAATCAACCAAAGCACCCATTTAGATGTTCCTGATGTCTATATTACGGCTCAACAGGCGACCCAAGTATTCTATCTACCGTGGGCCTGCCAAACTAATCCAAATCTGAAAGGTTGGGATGTCGTTTATGAAGTGCCGCCACGTGCTAGACTATCTCCCCCAAAGGAAGAGGATTATGAACCTCACATTAACCCAGACACATATGAAGGAGAATTCTTCCAAGAGACACGTCTTTCCAAAAAGCGTTTCAAGAACCGCTATACTTCACCCCAAAACATTGAAGTAGACAGCGACAGTGAATCCGACATCACCCCAGAGGAGGAACAAGAAGAGCCGGAACAAGAAGAGGTTACTGCTGCGGATGACCTGTCATTGCTTGACCGATTACGTCAAGGTGGCCTTCCACATGTTGATGCCACTGAACCCTATGAGCCAATCATTGATTATAGTGATGATGATGATTATGCATTTATTGATGATACTGATCGAGATTATTAGTAGTGTCAGGTATTAAATTTTTTTATGTTGTACTTGATGATGATACACTTAAGTGATACACGTATTATTATTCATGTCGGTCTTTTTTTATGTTGTACTAATTTCGTTTACTGTTTGTCATGGCAGGTGTTGAAAGATGGTGGGCGCTGGTCGGGAGCGCGCTAGGGCCCCTTCTTCGTCGGCGCGTGTTCTGAGGTCTTCCATTCCAGACGCACCTCTCCGCCGAGCGTTGCTGGACAGTATGGCCACACCGCCGGGCCCTTCTTCGTCGACCGCGATGCCCAGCAGGGGACGAGGTGGGAAGAGAGGAGGTGGGGCACGTGGTCGCGGGAGAGGAGGTAGGGTGACTGCTACGGCGCCTTCCTCGCCGCCACCCCCAGCTCTTTCACCCGAGCACGTGACTGCTAGGGTGGACTCGTCCGAGGAGGAGGCTACACGGACTCCGGTCCACGAGCCTCCGGTCCACGGGTCTTGGGCCCACGAGCCTCGGGTCGACTGGCCTTCGGCCCACGAGACCCCAGAGGAGCACACGTCCGGATGGGGTACCTGGCCGGATCAGCCCGAGGAGCCGAGTGGCCATGCTGATGATGGCGGGGAGCTGACTGATATTGAGGAGGAGGGGGGCACCGTCTACCAGCGTGGTGCTACTCGGCTCCCGTCCGTGCCGGCGACCCGCGAGCAGAGGTGGTTGATTTTCCCCTGATGGGGAGAGGTACGTACGTGCATTTAATATTTTTGTACCTTCTGCATTCACGTTTCTTCAAATAACTAATGCGTTGGCCTTGTCATGTTGCAGGGGTTGGGACCCCCATCATAGTGTCCGCCGGCCCAACTCCGTCCTTGGAGTTCTTTGCCGGCAAAACTTCCCGGGGTTTGTCACGTTGCCTGGTGAGGGTCGGCTTCCAGAGCTTGGATTGAGCTGGGAGCACTACGTGGCTGCCCCGGCCCCGCCGGATGAGATTATCGACGGTGTCGTGTGCGACACGAGGGCAGACATGGTGATCAGAAAGTTCTGGGTAATTTCTCCTTTACACATTTAAAAATCTTCAACTAGCTAGTTATTAATTGTACTAATCAATATTGTCTCATTTGATTGCAGACATTCTACAGGTGTGAGGAGGGATACGAGGAGGACGCGGCACATGTTATCAAGAACGTCTGCAAGCGCCTACTACAGAACTTACGGCACGAGGCTCGGGTGCAGGCTGTTCGAGACTACTATGCCTTGCGTGGTATCAAGAAGACCAAGCTGGCGTGCCGCGATAAGTTCCTGAGTAAGGAGCAGTACATGAAGGTAATTCTTAAGGCCTTCTACTTAAGTTCCTTCATTTAGTAATTCTTAGCCGTAGCGCTCAAGTTTCTATTTGCTAACTTAGGCGCCTCTGAGATGGTGTGCGGATCGGATGGATTGTTGGGAGGTGTTGGTCAATGAGTGGTGCTCAAAAGAATGGCTAGCCCTCCACAACGAGGCCAAGGACAAACGTGCCCAAATGGAAGGTGTGCCACACCATCAAGGCAGCTCCAACTTATATCAGTTCGGGCGCAACTGGGTATGTGGTTTGCTTCATGATTCATGCAATTCATTCATCATGCTAGCTTGAGCCCTTTAATTACTAATTTACATTGTTTCTCTCTTTCAGGCACGCCACAATAAGGTGGATAAGGTGCCAGAGGTGTACGACCTGTATGCCATGGTCCACACTGCCTCTTTCAAGAAAGTCAAGGCTTTCTCTCAGTCTGACCTCGATGATGCAAACAACTTCACCAACATCTCCTCCCACAACAAGCTCGTGAGATATAGAGATGAGGGGAAGGCGAGGAAAGGGGAGGACTTTAACCCGAGCCAGGGTCCCATTGATCCAGAGCTGGTGATGATATCTGGTGGCGGGAGGTCCCATGGCTCCATAGCCATTGGAGATGGACTTATCCGTTGTCCTAGCACTCTCCCGGAGATCAAGGCGCGCCAGTCGAGCTCCGCTCCTAAGATAAGGCCTCGTGAACGGCCAGTGCAACTCGCCATCAAGGTTAGTGATACGTACTCAGTTATCTTTCTCCATTACATTGTGTGCGCTTCCATCAATGATTACAAATGGTCATGTGAGTGGTGTTGCAGGCTGCTATACAGAGTGAGAGAGATAGAACGGAGAAACTTCTGGCGGAGGCGGCAGAGAGGCAGCGGGAGTTGGAGGAGAGGACGACAAAGATGATGGAGGAGGAGAGGGCACGGAATGACATGCAGGCAAGGGCCATGTACGAGCTCCTTGTGGTAAGTTTCTTCTGCAGATTAGCCAAAACATTCATGTAGTGTTTGTCTCATTACTAACTAGTATGACTGAGTCGTCAAAACCAAATGTGCAGTCTGTGTGCGAGAAGACCGGTCAGACCGCTCCGCCGATGCCAGTGATTGCTCCTGGGACCACGGTGAGTTTAATTTGAATGGACATTACTTGCTAGTCTTAACATTTGAGTGTCATCATGCTAACAAGACATTCGAAATGATCTTTGGTGCAGCGTAACTCCAGACAAGCATCGCACGATCCTTCTCCAGCTACCGACACGAGCCAGCCCGCTCCTACACCTCCTGGATCTTGGTAAGTTTATCTAGTGTGTTTCTTAACACATGCATAAAGACCTAGACTTAGCTTTATTTCCTCCAATGCTTACCATAATGACCTAGACTTAGCTTCTTCTCCTCCAAAATGACTTAATAAGCTTACTGACCTCCAAAACCATCCATTTTACCTAAGTTAGCTCTAAAACGATCTGTACTTAGCTTACTTATGTCAAAAATTGCATAATTAGCTTAGTTAGCTCATAAACGATCCATTTTACCTAAGTTAGCTCAAAAATGACCCATTTTACCTAGGTTAGCTTATAAATGATCCAGTGCATCCAAGTTAGCTCAAAAATGACCCATTTTACCTAGATTAGCTCCTAAATGATCCATTTTACCTACGTTAGCTTTAAAATGACCCATTTCACCTAGGTTAACTCCAAAATGACCCATCTTAGCTAGGTTATCTCATAAACGATCCATTTCAACTAATTTAGCTCATAAACGATCCATTTCACCAAGTTAGCTAAAAACGATCCATTTCACCTAAATTAGCTCTTAAATGATCCATTTCACCTAAGTTAGCTCAAAAAGATCCATTTCAACTAAATTAGCTCATAAATGATCCATTTCACCTAAGTTAGCTCAAAAACGATCCATTTCAACTAAGTTAGCTCATAAATGATCCATTTCACCTAAGTTAGCTAAAAAACGATCCATTTGACCTTAGTTAGCTCATAAACGACCCATTTCAACTAAGTTAGCTCATAAATGATCCATTTCACCTTAGCTAGCTCATAAACAACCCATTTCAACTTAGTTAGCTCATATATGATCCATTTCACGTAAGTTAGCTCATAAATGACATACTCTTCTTGTTCTAGTCTTCTTCTTGTTCTACTCTTCTTGTTCTAGTCTTCTTCTTGTTCTACTCTTCTTGTTCTAGTCTCCTTATTCTAGTCACCTATTTCTAACTTTCTTATTTTGCCATTTTGCAGATTTCATTATGTGCTGGATGGAGTGCTTGTTCTACTCTTCTTGTTCTAGTCTTCTTATTCTAGTCACCTTAGCTATGGAGTGCTTGTTTATGTATGGATGGAACTTGTTTATGTATGAATTGATGGATGGAACCTGCTTACGTAATATGTATGGATGGAACTTGCTTATGTATTAATGGATTGAACTTGCTTATGTATGAATGTATGGAACTTATGTGCTGGATATATGTGATATGAATGCCTGTGAAATATATCTATATATGTCATATATATTTGCTGTGAAAATTGTTGGATTTAATAAAAAACAGAAAAAAGAGCCAATATGCAGGCTCTTTGCCGTCTGCCACCGACGGCAACGGGCTCTTTGCCGTCTGCCGTGGACGGCAAAGAAGCCACGTGGCATCCAGCTGTGCTTTCTGGGAGCTGACCCATTTGGTCAGTTTGCCTACAGTGGCACACGGCAAAGAGTAAACAATTTTGCCGTCAGCGGCGGACGGCAAATGCCTGCCATGTACTGACATGTAGATGACATCATAAGGCGGACGACAAAGACACTAGAAAATTTGCCGTCTGCCGCGGACGGCAAAGACACTAGAAAGTTTGCCGTCTGCCGCGGACGGCAAAGGCCTGCCGTTAGCCACTTAACGGACTGACAGCGCAATTATTGCCGTCCGCTCTCTTTGCCGTCCGCGGCAGACGGCAAAGGGCCTGTGCCGTCAGCCGCCAGGAAGCAGACGGCAAAGTAGCTGTTTACCGTAGCCTACTTTGCCGGAGCCTTTTGCCGTCCGCGGCTGACGGCAAAGGCCTTTGCCGTCCGCCGTTCATGCCTTTGCCATCCGCCGTGGCAGACGGCAAAATAGCTGATTCCTGTAGTGAATGGCGCACCAGGGGATAGTGCGCCATTACTAGTTTAACTAGTAACGGCGCACCACACCCTCGGTGCGCCACTACTAACAATTTTTTTAATTTTTTTGTCAAAACTAGTAATGGCGCACCAGGGGACAGTGCGCCATTAGTAGTTTTAACTAGTAGTGGCGCACCACACCCTCGGAGCGCCACGACTAACAGATTTTTTATATATTTTTTTCAAAGTTAGTAATGGCGCACCGTGGGTGTGGTGCGCCATTAGTAGTTAAACTAGTAATGGCGCACCGCACCCATGGTGCGCCATTACGAACTTTGCCCAAAAATTCCACCGAATGCAACCCCCCGTGTGGACCGCCTTTTCAGTTTGAGAAAAAATAAAAGAAAAGGATGGAAATGTCAAAAAAAATAAAATAAAATAAGTTTCCCATATGATATGTGGTCTAGTTGTTGGGAAAATTTACAAATATGAATTTTGACTTTATTTGCAAAATCTCTCTGGAATTTGTAAAATGGGCATAACTTTGGCATAGGAACTCGGATTAAAAAGTTTTTTATATGAAAAATCATCTTGCTTAATGTGTTACTATGTTCTTATGAACTTAATACTCTAGATGCATGCTGGATAGCTGTCGATGTGTGGAGTAATAGTAGTAGATGCAGAATCGTTTCGGTCTACTTGTCGCGGACGTGATGCCTATATACATGATCATGCCTAGATATTCTCATAATTATGCGCTTTTCTATCAATTGCTCGACAGTAATTTGTTCACCCACCGTAGAATTTCCTCTCTTGAGGGAAGGCACTAGTGAAACCTATGGCCCCCGGGTCTATTTTCCATCATATAAGTTTCCGATCTATTTTATTTTGCAATCTTTACTTTCCAATCTATACCATAAAAATACCAAAAATATTTATCTTATTATCTCTATCAGATCTCACTTTTGCAAGTGGCCGTGAAGGGATTGACAACCCCTTTATCGCGTTGGTTGCAAGGTTCTTATTTGTTTGTGCAGGTACTAGGCGACTTGCGCGTAATCTCCCACTACTAGGAAAAGGGCTACACATAATATGGACACTAATGGCGCACCACACATGTGGTGCGCCAATACTATATACTAATGGCGCACCATCTGTTGGTACGCCATTAGTGTCCAAAAACTAATGGCGCACCACATCCACGGTGCGCCACTACTAACAATTTATTTTTATTTTTTTTCAAAACTAGTAATGGCGCACCAGGGGATAGTGCGCCATTAGTAGTTTTAACTAGTAGTGGCGCACCACACCCTCGGTGCGCCACGACTAACAGATTTTTTTATTTTTTTTCAAAGTTAGTAATGGCGCACCGTGGGTGTGGTGCGCCATTAGTAGTTAAACTAGTAATGGCGCACCACACCCATGGTGCACCATTACGAACTTTGCCCAAAAATTCCACCGAATGCAACCCCCCCCTGTGGACCGCCTTTTCAGTTTGAGAACAAATAAAAGAAAATGATGGAAATGTCAAAAAATAAAATAAAATAAGTTTCCCATATGATATGTGGTCTAGTTGTTGGGAAAATTTACAAATATGAATTTCGACTTTATTTGCAAAATCTCTCTGGAATTCGTAAAATGGGCATAACTTTTGCATACGAACTCGGATTAAAAAGTTTTTTATATGAAAAATCATCTTGCTTAATGTGTTACTTTGATCTTATGAACTTAATACTCTAGATGCATGCTGGATAGCTGTCGATGTGTGGAGTAATAGTAGTAGATGCAGAATCGTTTCGGTCTACTTGTCGCGGACATGATGCCTATATACATGATCATGCCTAGATATTCTCATAACTATGCGCTTTTCTATCAATTGCTCGACAGTAATTTGTTCACCCACCGTAGAATTTGCTCTCTTGAGAGAAGACACTAGTGAAACCTATGGCCCCCGGGTCTATTTTCCATCATATAAGTTTCCGATCTATTTTATTTTGCAATCTTTATTTTCCAATCTATACCATAATAATACGAAAAATATTTATCTTATTATCTCTATCAGATCTCACTTTTGCAAGTGGCCGTGAAGGGATTGACAACCCCTTTATCGCGTTGGTTGCAAGGTTCTTATTTGTTTGTGCAGGTACTAGGCGACTTGCGCGTAACCTCCCACTACTAGGAAAAGGGCTATAGATAATATGGACACTAATGGCGCACCACACATGTGGTGCGCCACTACTATATACTAATGGCGCACCATGTGTTGGTACGCCATTAGTGCCCAAATACTAATGGCGCACCACATCCACGGTGCGCCACTACTAACAATTTTTTTTATTTTTTTTCAAAACTAGTAATGGTGCACCCCGGGATAGTGCGCCATTACTAGTTTAAGTAGTAATGGCGCACCACACCTTCGGTGCGCCACTACTAACAATTGTTTTTTATTTTTGTGTGTCAAAACTAGTAATAGCGCACCAGGGGACAGTGCGCCATTAATAGTTTTAACTAGTAATGGCGCACCACACCCTCGGTGCGCCACTACTAACAATTTTTTTATTTTTTTCAAAGTTAGTAATGGTGCAGCGTGGGTGTGGTGCGCCATTACTAGTTAAACTAGTAATGGCGCACCACACCCACGGTGCGCCATTACTAACTTTTCCCAAAAATTCTACCGAATGCCCCCCCTTGTGGACCGCCTTTTCAGTTTTAGAAAAAATAAAAGAAAATGATGGAAATGTAAAAAAAAATAAGTTTCCTATGTGATATGTGGTCTAGTTGTTGGGAAAATTAACAAATATGAATTTCGACTTTATTTGCAAAATCTCTCTGGAATTTGTAAAATGGGCATAACTTTTGCATACGAACTCGGATTAAAAAGTTTTTTAATGAAAAATCTTCTTGCTTAATGTGTTACTCTGTTCTTATGAACTTAATACTCTAGATGCATGCTGGATAGCGGTCGATGTGTGTAGTAATAATAGTAGATGCAGAATCGTTTCGGTCTACTTGTCGCGGACGTGATGCCTATATACATGATCATGCCTAGATATTCTCATAACTATGCACTTTTCTATCAATTGCTTGACAATAATTTGTTCACCCACCGTAGAATTTGCTCTCTTGAGAGAAGCCGCTAGTGAAACCTATGGCCCCGGGTCTATTTTCCATCATATAAGTTTCCGATCTACTTTATTTTGCATTCTTTAATTTCCAATCTATACCATAAAAATACCAAAAATATTTATCTTATTATCTCTATCAGATCTCACTTTTGCAAGTGGCCGTGAAGGGATTGACAACCCCTTTATCGCGTTGTTTGCAAGGTTCTTATTTGTTTGTGCACGTACTAGGCGACTTGCGTGTAACCTCCCACTACTAGGAAAAGGGCTATAGATAATATGGACACTAATGGCGCACCACACATGTGGTGCGCCACTACTATATACTAATGGCGCACCATGTGTTGGTACGCCATTAGTGTCCAAATACTAATGGCGCACCACATCCACGGTGCGCCACTACTAACAATTTTTTTATTTTTTTTTCAAAACTAGTATTGGCGCACGAGGGGATAGTGCGCCATTACTAGTTTAACTAGTAATGGCGCACCACACCCTCGGTGCGCCACTAGTAACAATTTTTGTTTATTTTTTTGTCAAAACTAGTAATGGCGCACCAGGGGACAGTGCGCCATTACTAGTTTTAACTAGTAATGGCGCACCACGCCCTCGGTGCGCCACTACTAAATTTTTTTTCAAAGTTAGTAATGGCGCACCGTGGGTGTGGTGCGCCATTACTGGTCAAACTAGTTAAGGCGCTCCACACCCACGGTGCGCCATTACTAACTTTGCCCAAAAATTCCACCGAATGCACCCCCCCCCCTCTGTGGACCGCCTTTTGAGTTTTAGAAGAAATAAAAGAAAATGATGGGAATGTCAAAAAAATAAAATAAAATAAGTTTCCCATGTAATATGTGGTATAGTTGTTGGGAAAATTAACAAATATGAATTTCGACTTTATTTGCAAAATCTCTCTGGAATTTGTAAAATGGGCATAACTTTTGCATACGAACTCGGATTAAAAAGTTTTTGATATGAAAAATCATGTTGCTTAATGTGTTACTCTGTTCTTATGAACATAATACTCTAGATGCATGCTGGATAGCGGTCGATGTGTGGAGTAATAATAGTAGATGCAGAATCGTCTCGGCCTACTTGTCGCGGACGTGATGCCTATATACATGATAATGCCTACATATTCTCATAACTATGCGCTTTTCTATCAATTGCTCGACAGTAATTTGTTCACCGACCGTAGAATTTGCTCTCTTGAGAGAAGCCACTAGTGAAACCTATGGCCCCCGGGTCTATTTTCCATCATATAAGTTTCCGATCTATTTTATTTCGCAATCTTTACTTTCCAATCTATACCATAAAAATACGAAAAATATTTATCTTATTATCTCTATCAGATCTCACTTCTGCAAGTGGCCGTGAAGGGATGCACAACCCCTTTATCGCGTTGGTTGCAAGGTTTTTATTTGTTTATGCAGGTACTAGGCGACTTGCGTGTAACCTCCCACTAATAGGAAAAGGGCTATATATAATATGGACACTAATGGCGCACCACACAAGTGGTGCGCCACTACTATATACTAATGGCGCACCATGTGTTGGTACGCCATTAGTGTCCAAATACTAATGGCGCACCACATCCACGGTGCGCCTCTACTAGCAGTTTTTTTATTTTTTTTAAACTAGTAATGGCGCACCAGGGGATACTGCGCCATTACTAGTTTAACTAGTAATGGCGCACCACACCCTCGGTGCACCACTACTAACAATTTTTTTTATTTTTTTGTCAAAACTAGTAATGGCGCACCAGGGGACAGTGCGCCATTAGTAGTTTTAACTAGTAGTGGCGCACCACACCCTCGGTGCGCCACTACTAACAGATTTTTTTATTTTTTTTTCAAAGTTAGTAATGGCGCAC
>NC_057802.1:484555540-484556787 GCF_018294505.1 Triticum aestivum | reverse complement strand
CGCACCGTGGGTGTGGTGCGTCATTACTGGTTAAACTAGTAATGGCGCACCACACCCACGGTGCGCCATTACTAACTTCGCCCAAAAATTCCACCGAATGCAACCCCCCCCCCTCTGTGGACCGCCTTTTGAGTTTTAGAAGAAATAAAAGAAAATGATGGGAATGTCAAAAAAATAAAATAAAATAAGTTTCCCATGTCATATGTGGTATAGTTGTTGGGAAAATTAACAAATATGAATTTCGACTTTATTTGCAAAATCTCGCTGGAATTTGTAAAATGGGCATAACTTTTGCATACGAACTCGGATTAAAAAGTTTTTGATATGAAAAATCATCTTGCTTAATGTGTTACTCTGTTCTTATGAACATAATACTCTAGATGCATGCTGGATAGCCGTCGATGTGTGGAGTAATAATAGTAGACGCAGAATCGGCTCGGTCTAATTGTCGCGGACGTGATGCCTATATACATGATCATGCCTACATATTCTCATAACTATGCGCTTTTCTATCAATTGCTCGACAGTAATTTGTTCACCGACCGTAGAATTTGCTCTCTTGAGAGAAGCCACTAGTGAAACCTATGGCCCCCGGGTCTATTTTCCAGCATAGAAGTTTCCGATCTATTTTATTTTGCAATCTTTACTTTCCAATCTATACCATAAAAATACGAAAAATATTTATCTTATTATCTCTATCAGATCTCACTTCTGCAAGTGGCCGTGAAGTAATTTACAACCTCTTTATCGCGTTGGTTGCAAGGTTTTTTTTTGTTTGTGCAGGTACTAGGCGACTTGCATGTAACCTCCCACTACTAGGAAAAGGGCTATAGATAATATGGATACTAATGGCGCACCACACATGTGGTGCGCCACTACTATATACTAATGGCGCACCATGTGTTGGTATGCCATTAGTGTCCAAATACTAATGGCGCACCACATCCACGGTGCGCCTCTACTAGCAATTTTTTTATTTTTTTTAAACTAGTAATGGCGCACCAGGGGATACTGCGCCATTACTAGTTTAACTAGTAATGGCGCACCACACCCTCGGTGCACCACTACTAACAATTTTTTTTATTTTTTGTCAAAACTAGTAATGGCGCACCAGGGGACAGTGCGCCATTAGTAGTTTTAACTAGTAGTGGCGCACCACACCCTCGGTGCGCCACTCCTAACAGATTTTTTTATTTTTTTTCAAAGTTAGTAATGGCGCACCGTGGGTGTGGTGCGCCATTACTGGT
>NC_057802.1:484550854-484555530 GCF_018294505.1 Triticum aestivum | reverse complement strand
TAATGGCGCACCACACCCACGGTGCGCCATTACTAACTTTGCCCAAAAATTCCACCGAATGCAACCCCCCCCCCCTCTGTGGACCGCCTTTTGAGTTTTAGAAGAAATAAAAGAAAATGATGGGAATGTCAAAAAAATAAAATAAAATATGTTTCCCATGTCATATGTGGTATAGTTGTTGGGAAAATTAACAAATATGAATTTCGACTTTATTTGCAAAATCTCTCTGGAATTTGTAAAATGGGCATAACTTTTGCATACGAACTCAGATTAAAAAGTTTTTGATATGAAAAATCATCTTGCTTAATGTGTTACTCTGTTCTTATGAACATAATACTCTAGATGCATGCTGGATAGCCGTCGATGTGTGGAGTAATAATAGTAGATGCGGAATCGTCTCGGTCTACTTTTCGCGGACGTGATGCCTATATACATGATCATGCCTACATATTCTCATAACTATGCCCTTTTCTATCAATTGCTCGACAGTAATTTGTTCACCCACCGTAGAATTTGCTCTCTTGAGAAGCCACTAGTGAAACCTATGGCCCCCGGGTCTATTTTCCATCATATAAGTTTCCGATCTATTTTATTTTGCAATCTTTACTTTCCAATCTATACCATAAAAATACGAAAATATTTATCTTATTATCTCTATCACATCTCACTTCTGCAAGTGGCCGTGAAGGGATTCACAACCACTTTATCGCGTTGGTTGCAAGGTTTTTATTTGTTTGTGCAGGTACTAGGCGACTTGCGTGTAACCTCCCACTACTATGAAAAGGGCTATAGATAATATGGACACTAATGGCGCACCACACATGTGGTGCGCCACTACTATATACTAATGGCGCACCATGTGTTGGTATGCCATTAGTGTCCAAATACCAATGGCGCACCACATCCACGGTGCGCCTCTACTAGCAATTTTTTTTATTTTTTTTAAAACTAGTAATGGCGCACCAGGGGATAGTGCGCCATTACTAGTTTTACTAGTAATGGCACACCACACCCTCGGTGCGACAATACTAACAATTTTTTTTATTTTTTTGTCAAAACACGTAATGGCGCACCAGGGGACAGTTCGCCATTAGTAGTTTTAACTAGTAGTGGCGCACCACACCCTCGGTGTGCCACTAGTAACAGATTTTTTTATTTTTTTTCAAAGTTAGTAATGGCGCACCGTGGGTGTGGTGCGCCATTACTGGTTAAACTAGTAATGGCGCACCACACCCACGGTGCGCCATTACTAACTTTGCCCAAAAATTCCACCGAATGCAACCCCCCCTCCGTGGACCGCCTTTTGAGTTTTAGAAGAAATAAAAGAAAATGATGGGAATGTCAAAAAAATAAAATAAAATAAGTTTCCCATGTCATATGTGGTATAGTTGTTGGGAAAATTAACAAATATGAATTTTGACTTTATTTGCAAAATCTCTCTGGAATTTGTAAAATGGGCATAGCTTTTGCATACGAACTCGGATTAAAAAGTTTTTGATATGAAAAATCATGTTGCTTAATGTGTTACTCTGTTCTTATGAACTTAATACTCTAGATGCATGCTAGATAGCGGTCGATGTGTGGAGTAATAATAGTAGATGCAGAATCGTCTCGGTCTACTTGTCGCGGACGTGATGCCTATATACATGATAATGCTTACATATTCTCATAACTATGCGCTTTTCTATCAATTGCTCGACAGTAATTTGTTCACCCACCGTCGAATTTGCTCTCTTGAGAGAAGCCACTAGTGAAACCTATGGCCCCTGGGTCTATTTTCCATCATAGAAGTTTCCGATCTATTTTATTTTGCAATCTTTACTTTCCAATCTATACCATAAAAATACAAAAAATATTTATCTTATTATCTCTATCAGATCTCACTTCTGCAAGTGGCCGTGAAGGAATTCACAACCCCTTTATCGCGTTGGTTGCAAGGTTTTTATTTGTTTGTGCAGGTACTAGGCGACTTGCATGTAACCTCCCACTACTAGGAAAAGGGCTATAGATAATATGGATACTAATGGCGCACCACATCCACGGTGCGCCTCTACTAGCAATTTTTTTATTTTTTTAAAGTAGTAATGGCGCACCAGGGGATACTGCGCCATTACTAGTTTAACTAGTAATGGCGCACGACACCCTCGGTGCGCCACTACTAACATTTTTTTATTTTTTTGTCAAAACTAGTAATGGCGCACCAGGGGACAGTGCGCCATTAGTAGTTTTAACTAGTAGTGGCGCACCACACCCTCGGTGCGCCACTACTAACAGATTTTTTTATTTTTTTTCAAAGTTAGTAATTGCGCACCGTGGGTGTGGTGCGCCATTACTGGTTAAACTTGTAATGGCGCACCACACCCACGGTGCGCCATTACTAACTTTGCCCAAAAATTCCACCGAATGCAACCCCCCCCCCCTCTGTGGACCGCCTTTTGAGTTTTAGAAGAAATAAAAGAAAATGATGGGAATGTCAAAAAAATAAAATAAAATATGTTTCCCATGTCATATGTGGTATAGATTTTGGGAAAATTAACAAATATGAATTTCGACTTTATTTGCAAAATCTCTCTGGAATTTGTAAAATGGGCATAACTTTTGCATACGAACTCGGATTAAAAAGTTTTTGATATGAAAAATCATCTTGCTTAATGTGTTACTCTGTTCTTATGAACATAATACTCTAGATGCATGCTGGATAGCCGTCGATGTGTGGAGTAATAATAGTAGATGCGGAATCGTCTCGGTCTACTTTTCGCGGACGTGATGCCTATATACATGATCATGCCTACATATTCTCATAACTATGCCCTTTTCTATCAATTGCTCGACAGTAATTTGTTCACCCACCGTAGAATTTGCTCTCTTGAGAAGCCACTAGTGAAACCTATGGCCCCCGGGTCTATTTTCCATCATATAAGTTTCCGATCTATTTTATTTTGCAATCTTTACTTTCCAATCTATACCATAAAATACGAAAAATATTTATCTTATTATCTCTATCACATCTCACTTCTGCAAGTGGCCGTGAAGGGATTCACAACCACTTTATCGCGTTGGTTGCAAGGTTTTTATTTGTTTGTGCAGGTACTAGGCGACTTGCGTGTAACCTCCCACTACTAGGAAAAGGGCTATAGATAATATGGACACTAATGGCGCACCACACATGTGGTGCGCCACTACTATATACTAATGGCGCACCATGTGTTGGTATGCCATTAGTGTCCAAATACCAATGGCGCACCACATCCACGGTGCGCCTCTACTAGCAATTTTTTTATTTTTTTAAAACTAGTAATGGCGCACCAGGGGATAGTGCGCCATTACTAGTTTTACTAGTAATGGCGCACCACACCCTCGGTGCGCCAATACTAACAATTTTTTTTTATTTTTTTGTCAAAACACGTAATGGCGCACCAGGGGACAGTTCGCCATTAGTAGTTTTAACTAGTAGTGGCGCACCACACCCTCGGTGCGCCACTAGTAACAGATTTTTTTATTTTTTTTCAAAGATAGTAATGGCGCACCGTGGGTGTGGTGCGCCATTACTGGTTAAACTAGTAATGGCGCACCACACCACGGTGCGCCGTTACGAACTTTGCCCAAAAATTCCACCGAATGCAACCCCCCCCCCCTCTGTGGACCGCCTTTTGAGTTTTAGAAGAAATAAAAGAAAATGATGGGAATGTCAAAAAAATAAAATAAAGTAAGTTTCCCATGTCATATGTGGTATAGTTGTTATGAAAATTAACAAATATGAATTTCGACTTTATTTGCAAAATCTCTGTGGAATTTGTAAAATGGGCATAACTTTTGCATACGAACTTGGATTAAAAAGTTTTTTATATGAAAAATCATCTTGCTTAATGTGTTACTCTGTTCTTGTGAACTTAATACTCTAGATGCATGCTGGATAGCGGTCGATGTGTGGAGTAATAGTAGTAGATGCAGAATCGTTTAGGTCTACTTGTCGCGGATGTGATGCCTATATACATGATCATGCCTAGATATTCTCATAACTATGCGCTTTTGTATCAATTGCTCGACAGTAATTTGTTCACCCACCGTAGAATTTGCTCTCTTGAGAGAAGCCACTAGTGAAACCTATGGCCCCCGGGTCTATTTTCCATCATATAAGTTTCCGATCTATTTTATTTTGCAATATTTGCTTTCCAATCTATACCATAAAAATACCATTAATATTTATCTTATTATCTCTATCAGATCTCACTTTTGCAAGTGGCCGTGAACGGATTGACAACCCCTTTATCGCGTTGGTTGCAAGGTTCTTATTTGTTTGTGCAGGAACTAGGCGACTTGCGTGTAACCTCCCACTACTAGTAAAAGGGCTATAGATAATATGGACACTAATGGCGCACCACACATGTGGTGCGCCACTACTATATACTAATGGCGCACCATGTGTTGGTATGCCATTAGTGTCCAAATACTAATGGCGCACCACATCCACGGTGCGCCACTACTAACAATTTTTTTATGTTTTGTCAAACTAGTAATGGCGCACCAGGGGACAGTGCGCCATTACTAGTTTTAACTAGTAATGGCGCACCACACCCTCGGTGCGCCACTACTAACAATTTTTTTATTTTTTTCCAAAGTTAGTAATGGTGCACCGTGGGTGTGGTGCGCCATTACTAACTTTGCCCAAAAATTCC
>NC_057802.1:484548784-484550599 GCF_018294505.1 Triticum aestivum | reverse complement strand
GAAAAATAAAATAAAATAAGTTTCCCATGTGATATGTGGTCTAGTTGTTGGGAAAATTTACAAATATGAATTTCGACTTTATTTGCAAAATCTCTCTGGAATTTGTAAAATGGGCATAACTTTTGCATACGAACTCGGATTAAAAAGTTTTTATATGAAAAATCATCTTGCTTAATGTGTTACTCTGTTCTTATGAAATTAATACTCTAGATGCATGCTGGATAGCGGTCGATGTGTGGAGTAATAGTAGTAGATGCAGAATTGTTTCGGTCTACTTGTCGCGGACGTGATGCCTATATATATGATCATGCCTACATATTCTCATAACTATGCGCTTTTCTATCAATTGCTCGACAGTAATTTGTTCACCCACCGTAAAATTTGCTCTCTTGAGAGAAGCCACTAGTGAAACCTATGGCCGCCGGGTCTATTTTCCATCATATAAGTTTCCGATATATTTTATTTTGCAATCTTTACTTTCCAATCTATACCATAAAAATACCATTAATATTTATCTTATTATCTCTATCAGATCTCACTTTTGCAAGTGGCCGTGAAGGGATTGACAACCCCTTTATCGCGTTGGTTGCAAGGTTCTTATTTGTTTGTGCAGGTACTAGACAACTTGCGTGTAACCTCCCACTACTAGTTAAAGGGCTATAGATAACCGGGCCAGGGGACAGTGCGCCATTACTAGTTTTAACTAGTAATGGCGCACCACACCCACGGTGCGCCATTACTAACTTTGAAAAAAAATAAAAAATATTGTTAGTAGTGGCGCGCCGAGGGTGTGGTGCGCCATTACTAGTTAAACTATTAATGGCGCACTATCCCCTGGTGCGCAAATACTAGTTTTGGAAAAAATAATAAAAAAATGTTAGTAGTGGCGCACTGTTGATGTAGTGCGCCATTAGTATTTGGACACTAATGGCGTACCAACACATGGTGCGCCATTAGTATATAGTAGTGGCGCACCACATTTGTGGTGCGCCATTAGTGTCCATATTATCTATAGCCCTTTTCATAGTAGTGGGAGGTTACACGCAAGTCACCTAGTACCTGCACAAGCAAATAAGAACCTTGCAACCAACGCGATAAAGGGGTTGTCAATCCCTTCACGGCCACTTGCAAAAGTGAGATCTGATAGAGATAATAAGATAAATATTTTTGGTATTTTTATGGTATAGAGTGGAAAGTAAAGATTGCAAAATAAAATAGACCGGAAACTTATATGCTGGAAAATAGACCCGGGGCCATAGGTTTCACTAGTGGCTTCTCTCAAGAGAGCAAATTCTACGGTGGGTGAAAAAATTACTGTCGAGCAATTGATAGAAAAGCGCATAGTTATGAGAATATCTAGGCATGATCATGTATATAGGCATCACGTCCGCGACAAGTAGACCGAAACGATTCTACATCTACTAATATTACTCCACACATGGACCGCTATCCAGCATGCATCTAGAGTATTAAGTTCATAAGAACAGAGTAACACATTAAGCAAGACGATTTTTCATATAAAAAGCTTTTTAATTTGAGTTCTTATGCAAAAGTTATGCCCATTTTACAAATTCCAGAGAGATTTTGCAAATAAAGCCGAAACTCATATTTGTAAATTTTCCCAACAACTAGACCACATATCACATGGGAAACTTATATTATTTTATTTTTTGACATTTCCATCATTTTCATTTATTTTTTCTAAAACTGAAAAGGCGGTCCATGGGGGGGTGCATTCGATGCAATTTTTGGGCAAAGTTATTAATGGCGCACCGTGGGTGTGGTGCGCCATTATTAGTTTAACTAGTAATGGCG
>NC_057802.1:484544951-484548310 GCF_018294505.1 Triticum aestivum | reverse complement strand
AAAATTGTTAGTAGTGGTGCACCGAGGGTGTGGTGCGCCATTTTTAGTAATGGCGCACTGTCCCCTGGCGCGCCATTACTAGTTTTGACAAAAAAATAAAAAAATTGTTAGTAGTGGCGCACCGAGGGTGTGGTGCGCCATTACTAGTTAAACTAGTAATGGCGCACTATCCCCTGGTGCGCCATTACTAGTTTTGAAAAAAACATAAAAAAATTGTTAGTAGTGGCGCACCGTGGATGTGGTGCGCCATTAGTATTTGGACACTAATGGCGTACCAACACATGGTGCGCCATTAGTATATAGTAGTGGCGCACCACATGTGTGGTGCGCCATTAGTGTCCATATTATCTATTGCCCTTTTCCTAGTAGTGGGAGGTTACACGCAAGTCGCCTAGTACCTGCACAAACACATAAGAACCTTGCAACCAACGAGATAAAGGGGTTGTCAAACCCTTCACGGCCACTTGCAAAAGTGAGATCTGATAGAGATAATAAGATAAATCTTTTTGGTATTTTTATGGTATAGATTGGAAAGTAAAGATTGCAAAATAAAATAGATCGGAAACTTATATGATGGAAAATAGACCCGGGGGCCATAGGTTTCACTACTGGCTTCTCTCAAGAGAGCAAATTCTACGGTGGGTGAAAAAATTACTGTCGAGCAATTGATAGAAAAGCGCATAGTTATGAGAATATCTAGGGATGCTCATGTATATAGGCATCACGTCCGCGACAAGTAGACCGAAACGATTCTGCATCTACTACTATTACTCCACACATCGACCGCTATCCAACATGCATCTAGAGTATTAAGTTCATAAGAACAGAGTAACACATTAAGCAAGATGATTTTTCATATAAAAACCTTTTTAATCCGAGTTCGTATGCAAAAGTTATGCCCATTTTACAAATTCCAGAGAGATTTCGCAAATAAAGTCGAAATTCATATTTGTAAATTTTCCCAACAACTAGACCACATATCACATGGGAAACTTATTTGATTTTATTTTTTTGACATTTCCATCATTTTCTTTTATTTTTTCTAAAACTGAAAAGGCGGTCTACCGGGGGGTGCATTCGATGGAATTTTTGGGCAAAGTTTGTAATGGTGCGCCGTGGGTGTGGTACGCCATTACTAGTTTAACTAGTAATGGCAAACTAGTAATGGCGCACCACACCCACGGTGCGCCATTACTAATTTTGAAAAATAAAAATAAAAAAAATTGTTAGTAGTGGCGCACCGAGGGTGTGGTGCGCCATTACTAGTTGAACTAGTAATGGCGCACTATCCCCTGGTGCGCCATTACTAGTTTTGAAAAAAAAATAAAAAAATTTGTTAGTAGTGGCGCACCGTGGATGTGGTGCGCCATTAGTATGTGGACACTAATGTCGTACCAACACATGGTGCGCCATTAGTATATAGTAGTGGCGCACCACATGTGTGGTGCGCCATTAGTGTCCATATTATCTATAGCCCTTTTCTTAGTAGTATGAGGTTACACGCAAGTCGCCTAGTACCTGCACAAACAAATAAGAACCTTGCAACCAACGCGATAAAGGGGTTGTCAATCCCTTCACGGCCACTTGCAAAAGTGAGATCGGATATAGATAATAAGATAAATATTTTTGGTATTTTTATGGTATAGATTGGAAAGTAAAGATTGCAAAATAAAATAGACCGGAAACTTATATGATGGAAAATAGACCCGGGGGCCATAGGTTTGACTAGTGGCTTCTCTCAAGAGAGCAAATTCTACGGTGGGTGAACAAATTACTGTCGAGCAATTGATAGAGAAGCGCATAGTTATGAGAATATCTAGGCATGATCATGTATATAGGCATCACGTCCGCGACAAGTAGACCGAACCGATTCTGCATCTACTACTATTACTCCACACATCGACCGCTATCCAGCATGCATCTAGAGTATTAAGTTCATAAGAACAGAGTAACACATTAAGCAAAATGATTTTTCATATAAAAACCTTTTTAATCCGAGTTCGTATGCAAAAGTTATGCCCATTTTACAAATTCCAGAGAGATTTCGCAAATAAAGTCGAAATTCATATTTGTAAATTTTCCCAACAACTAGACCACATATCACATGGGAAACTTATTTGATTTTATTTTTTTGACATTTCCATCATTTTCTTTTATTTTTTCTAAAACTGAAAAGGCGGTCTACCGAGGGGGTGCATTCGATGGAATTTTTGGGCAAAGTTAGTAATGGCGCGCCGTGGGTGTGGTACGCCATTACTAGTTTAACTAGTAATGGCAAACTAGTAATGGCGCACCACACCCACGGTGCGCCATTACTAATTTAAAAAAACATAAAAAAATTGTTAGTAGTGGCGCACCGAGGGTGTGGTGCGCCATTACTAGTTAAACTAGTAATGGCGCACACTATCCCCTGGTGCGCCATTACTAGTTTTGAAAAAAAATAAAAAAAATTGTTAGTAGTGGCGCACCGTGGATGTGGTGCGCAATTAGTATTTGGACACTAATGGCGTACCAACCCATGGTGCGCCATTAGTATATAGTAGTGGCGCACCACATGTGTGGTGCGCCATTTGTGTCCATATTATCTATAGCCCTTTTCCTAGTAGTATGAGGTTACACGCAAGTCGCCTAGTACCTGCACAAACAAATAAGAACCTTGCAACCAACGCGATAAAGGGGTTGTCAATCCCTTCACGGCCACTTGCAAAAGTGAGATCGGATAGAGATAATAAGATAAATATTTTTGGTATTTTTATTGTATAGATTGGAAAGTAAAGATTGCAAAATAAAATAGACCGGAAACTTATATGAAGGAAAATAGACCCGGGGGCCATAGGTTTCACTAGTGGCTTCTCTCAAGAGAGCAAATTCTACGGTGGGTGAACAAATTACTGTCGAGCAATTGATAGAGAAGCGCATAGTTATGAGAATATCTAGGCATGATCATGTATATAGGCATCACGTCCGCGACAAGTAGACTGAAACGATTCTGCATCTACTAATATTACTCCACACATCGACCGCTATCCAGCATGCATCTAGAGTATTAAGTTCATAAGAACAGAGTAACACATTAAGCAAGACGATTTTTCATATAAAAAACTTTTTAATCCGAGTTCGTATGCAAAAGTTATGCCGATTTTACAAATTCTAGAGAGATTTTGCAAATAAAGTCGAAACTAAAATTTGTAAATTTTCCAAACAACTAGACCACATATCACTTGGGAAACTTATTTTTTTTGACATTTCCATCATTTTCTTTTATTTTTTCTAAAACTGAAACGGCGGTCCATGGGGGGTGCATTCGATGGAATTTTTGGGCAAAGTTAGTAATGGCGCACCGTGGGTGTGGTGCGCCA
>NC_057802.1:484521208-484544681 GCF_018294505.1 Triticum aestivum | reverse complement strand
ACTAACTTTGAAAAAAATAGAAAAATTTGTTAGTAGTGGCGCACCGAGGGTGTGGTGCGCCATTACTATTTAAAATTAGTAATGGCGCACTGTCCCCTGGTGCGCTATTACTAGGTTTGACAAAAAAATAAAAAATTTTGTTAGTAGTGGCGCACCGAGGGTGTGGTGCGCCATTAGTAGTTAAACTAGTAATGGCGCTCTATCCCCTGGTGCGCCATTACTAGTTTTGAAAAAAAAATAGAAAAATTTGTTAGTAGTGCCGCACCGTGGATGTGGTGCGCCATTAGTATTTGGACACTAATGGCGTACCAACACATGGTGCGCCATTAGTATATAGTAGTGGCGCACCACATGTGTGGTGCGCCATTAGTGTCCATATTATCTATCGCCCTTTTCCTAGTAGTGGGAGGTTACACGCAAGTCGCCTACTACCTGCACAAACAAATAAGAACCTTGCAACCAACGCGATAAAGGGGTTGTCAATCCCTTCACGGCCACTTGCAAAAGTGAGATCTGATAGAGATAATAAGAGAAATATTTTGGTATTTTTATGGTATAGTTTGGAAAGTAAAGATTGCAAAATAAAATAGATCGGAAACTTATATGATGGAAAATAGACCCGGGGGCCATAGGTTTCACTAGTGGCTTCTCTCAAGAGAGCAAATTCTACGGTGGGTGAAAAAATTACTGTCGAGCAATTGATAGAAAAGCGCATAGTTATGAGAATATCTAGGCATGATCATGTATATAGGCATCACGTCCACGACAAGTAGACCGAAACGATTCTGCATCTACTAATATTACTCCATACATCGACCGCCATCCAGCATGCATCTAGAGTATTAAGTTTATAAGAACAGAGTAACACATTAAGCAAGACGATTTTTCATACAAAAAACTTTTTAATCCGAGTTCGTATGCAAAAGTTATGCCCATTTTACAAATTCCAGAGAGATTTTGCAAATAAAGTCGAAAGTCATATTTGTAAATTTTCCAAACAACTAGACCACATATCACTTGGAAACATATTTTATTTTATTTTTTAACATTTCCATCATTTTCTTTTATTTTTTCTAAAACTGAAAAGGCGGTCCATGGGGGGGTGCATTCGATGGAATTTTTGGGCAAAGTTAGTAATGGCGCACCGTGGGTGTGGTGCGCCATTACTAACTTTGAAAGAAAATAGAAAAATTTGTTAGTAGTGGCACACCGAGGGTGTGGTGCGCCATTACTAGTTAAAATTAGTAATGGCGCACTGTCCCCTGGTGCGCCATTACTAGTTTTGACAAAAAAATAAAAAAATTTGTTAGTAGTGGCGCACCGAGGGTGTGGTGCGCCATTACTAGTTAAACTAGTAATACTAGTAATGGCGCACTATCCCCTAGTGCGCCATTACTAGTTTTGAAAAAAAAAATTGTTAGTAGTGGCGCACCGTGGATGTGGTGCGCCATTAGTATTTGCACACTAATGGCGTACCAACACATGGTGCGCCATTAGTATATAGTAGTGGCGCACGATATGTGTGGTGCGCCATTAGTGTCCATATTATCTATTGCCCTTTTCCTAGTAGTGGGAGGTTACACGCAAGTCGCCTAGTATCTGCACAAACAAATAAGAACCTTGCAACCAACGCGATAGAGGGGTTGTCAATCCCTTCACGGCCACTTGCAAAAGTGAGATCTGATAGAGATAATAAGATAAATATTTTTGGTATTTTTATGGTATAGATTGGAAAGTAAAGATTGCAAAATAAAATAGATCGGAAACTTATATGATGGAAAATAGACCCTTGGGCCATAGGTTTCACTAGTGGCTTCTCTCAAGAGAGCAAATTCTACGGTGGGTGAAAAAATTACTGTCGAGCAATTGATAGAAAAGCGCATAGTTATGAGAATATCTAGGCATGATCATGTATATAGGCATCATGTCCGCGACAAGTAGACCGAAACGATTCTGCATCTACTAATATTACTCCACACATCGACCGCTATCCAGCATGCATCTAGAGTATTAAGTTCATAAGAACAGAGTAACACATTAAGCAAGACGATTTTTCATATAAAAAACTTTTTAATCCGAGTTCGTATGCAATAGTTATGCCCATTTTACAAATTCCAGAGAGATTTTACAAATAAAGTCGATACTCATATTTGTAAATTTTCCCAACAACTAGACCACATATTACATGGGAAACTTATTTTATTTTATTTTTTGACATTTCCATCATTTTCTTTTATTTTTTCTAAAACTGAAAAGGCGGTCCATGGGGGGTGCATTCGATGGAATTTTTGGACAAAGTTAGTAATGGCGCACCGTGGGCGTGGTGCGCCATTACTAGTTAAACTAGTAATGGCGCACCACGCCCACGGTGCGCCATTACTAACTTTGCCCAAAAATTCACCGAATGCACCCCCTCGATGGACCGCCTAGCGCTGCACGCGCTGGCGCCCGCCTAGCGCCCGCCTGAGCTTGATCGTCATAGCTCACGTCACGAGAACCTCGTGAGGTTTGCCTTGCCTTGATCTCTCCGCCCCTCCTGGGCCAACCTGGTGAGGCCGCTCCTGAGGAGGTCTTGTGTCGTCCGCCTCGCGAGGCTTGGCCCCTCGCGAGGGTCTTGAACGCCTTGTTGATGAAGATGGGCAGTACGGGCCCACGCGCAGAGCCACGCCGTGGTCCGCAGGCAGGCAAGTCTGACGACCCCCGTTCCCAAAATGCCGACAGTAGCCCCCTGGGCCCAAGGCGCGCTCGGGCTTGGCTTCGAGGCGAAGCCAAAGGTCAAGTGCGGAGCGCCACGGGCCCCAATAGCCTGCGGCCTTGGTCGACGCGTGGCGGTTGATTGGACGTGGGCATCTCCGCTTCCCCACGCTACCTCGGCAACAGCCCGACCTGAAAAAAGGCTGGCGTGAACAGCGCTTGTCTTCCCTGCTTCCCTTTGCCTTGCTCAGATCCCCTTTCTTGCGCCCTGCCTCCGAAATCCCCAGATCTGCTTCCATCCTCCTTCGCACCAGCGACCAATGGTGCCGCGCAAGGTCAAGCCCTCCTCGCCGCCGGCTTGGTACGAACCAGCTCTCGACGCGCCCAATGTCTCGGAGAATAACCTCTCCGCCACGTGCTTGCTGACGGCGGGGGAGAGCAACGAGAGGGGGAAGATGGAGCTCCGGGTCGCCTTCGACGTGCCGGAGCCAGAGGGAAGCACCTTCTTCCACTTCTTCACGAGCAGTATCGCCGCAGGGTTGGTTCCCCCCTTCTCTGACTTCTTCTATGAGGTCCTCGGCCACTACGGGCTGCAGGCGCTCCAACTTCATCCAAACTCCATCCTTCTCTTGTCCATCTTCACGTACTATTGCGAGGCGTATCTGGGTGTGATGTCGTTCGTGGCTCTGCTGCGCCACTTCTTCTTCCTCCGCGTTTGCGAGGGCCATATCTCTAGGTGCGCCAATTTCATTGCGGCCGGAAAGGCCAACTCAATCTCGAACACCGGGAAGAAGGCCGATAACCGTAGGGCCAAATGGGTCATGATGGGCGCCAAGTGTGTCCACCCGCGCTTGGCGCTGCCGACGGAGATGCCCCAGTCCGACAAGGGGTGGTCTTGCGCGAAGCTCACTGGTGAGCGGGCATCATCGGTGTTGGAGCAGATGCAGACCGACCTGAAGCCGGGCAACGCGAAGGCGGCGAAGGTGACAGGGGCCATGCTCCCGAGGGAATTCCTGATGCTGTGCATCGCTCCTCTTCAGGCGCGTGCGCGCCCCTTGTGGAGGCTCAGGGATGAAGAGGACAAGATTCACCTAAGCCTGGAGGCCTTGCCTGACGATGAGCTGTCTGTAGTTTTGCGCCTCTTGGTCGGGGACAACCAAGACTACCCGCCGAGTGCCTTCGTTCCCTTGTTCCGCCGCAAGGACTGGGAGCAGATCGTGGCCACCAGGCCTACCTTCGACGGGCACGGGCTGGTGCCGCCTGCGCCCTCCGGAGCCTCCACAGCGCCGAAGCCGGTGGAGCTGTCTTCTGACGAGTCCCGTGGGAAGGAAGAAGAGGAGGAGGAATTGGAGGTGATCCCCGAAGGGATGGGGGAAACCTCCCCCTTGAGCAAAGCTGACATCCTCCGCGCCCTTCCAGACGACGCCAAGGCCGACGCCCGCCAGGAAAGGGGGAGCTGCCCGTCATCCCGGCAAGGGGCAGATCGTCGCTGGTCTCTCGAGATGGCGCCCCCGCCTTGGCGCCGTCTGAAGCTGCTTCCAGTCCCTCTGCCGCGCCGCTTTCTGCTCCCGGAGCCTGTGTGCCCATACCTCAGGCCTCGAGGCTCTCGGGCTTCAAGCTCCCCAAGTGGAAGGTGGACTATGCCGCGGTTGACCAGTAAGTGCTCGAGCTCCATCTTGTTCTTGCTTATACTGCTGCCTCCTGACATTCGTCCTTGGTTGACAAGGCCGCTGCCTTCGGCGAAGAAGACGAAGGAGGATGCAGCGGCCGCGTCCCCTTCCGCGGGGAAAGGAGGCGACAGCACTCGCACCTCCCTGGCCCGGTCCCCCTCGCGAGACCAGGGGAGCATCGTCACGAGGAGTCAGCCCCCGAGGCCCCGCTGGCTCCGGAAGTGCCGATGTCCGGCTCAGCCACCGAGGTCCCAAAGGCTCAGGAGCCCTTGGTCTCCCAGGCACTGGCCTCCTTCTCCTACCGCGCCATTGTTCCCAGGTTCTTCTGCCTCCACTGTTGTCTTGGAGCGTGCCCTTTCAGAGATGACCCAGCTGCGGGAAGATCTTCGGGGCGAGGATCTGCGCCTGGTGGCCGGGCGCCTGGAGCTGGCATCTGGCTGGCTTCAATCTGACGCGGCGGTCCGAGCGACGCTGAACCAGGCCGCAACGGCCTCCGAGAAGGAGAAGCGAGCCGCCTCGCAGGCTGCGGCCGATCGTGAGGCAGCGCTGAAGGACGCCAAGGCCGCCCACGACCGCTACCATGCATTGGAGAACGAGCTGAAGGGCCTGTGCGATGAGCATGCAGAAGAAGCTCGTGGCCGCCGAGAGAAGGAGGAGGAGATGAGGGCTCGGGAGGATGCCATCAAGAACCGCTACGCCGAGCTAGGGGAGCTGGCGAAGACGCAGGCCGCTGAACGCGGCCGGCTGGAGGAGCTAGAGCGGAAGGTGGAGGCGGAGAAGGTCGATCTTGTCGTGAAGGCGAAGGTCCTGGCTGAGGACCACGCGACCTTCGCACTTCTCGAGAAGAGGTCTCGCGTGGCTCTAAAGTCACTTTATGAAAAAGGCTTGGAGAGGCCGCTGACCACCGATGAGGACGGCCCCGCCCAGCTGCTTCCCTACTTGGTGAGGGCGCTCGAGGAAGTCGTGGAGGGCATCGGTCTGATGGCAGAGGTAGAGGCTCGTGTCCTTTCTTCATCTGCACTGACGCGTGTCTTCAGCAATCTGCACCTTCATGACCCCAGCGCTCGTCTTGGCGAGCTGCTGGAGCATGTGGCTGATGAACACTGCACAGTTGTCGCCGCAGCGGTGAGGGGTCAGGTGGAGGCCCTGCTGAAGAAGTTCCGTGGCTTCGCTTCCGCACCTTCGGCCGGAGGCGCCGCCACTCCTGCAGCTCCGGCCGGTGAACAAGACGAAGGCGACATCATCAAGGGAGGAGTGCCTCTCGCGGGCGTCGATGGCGTTCAGGGGTGACCTGCGGCTCCTTTCCTATTTTATTCCTGCGGCATGCATCGTGCCTCGCGGAGGCATTAAACTTGCATTTGATATTGTGAGAACAATATGTCTTGTAATATTTGTTTTGAGATTTTGCGATTTTCCTTCCTATTTGCTCTGTGTTCTGCGTCGGCAGTGCCAGGCCCCGCGCATACCTCAACCGCTGTTGGGCCGACCGGAGACCAGGACGGACCAAGGAGTGAGGGGCTACGTGTCCAGTTAGGCTCCTGAGTCGTGATGCTCAGGAGTCCCCCTTGACATGCAAACATCTAATAGGAAGGAGATGCGAGGATAGGTTAATGTTCTACGTCGGCAGGGCCCGGCCCCGCGCATACCTCAACCGCCATTGGGCCGACCGGAGACCAGGACGGACCAAGGAGTGAGGGGCTACGTGACCAGTTAGGCTCCTGAGTCGCGATGCTCAGGAGTCCCCCTTGGTGCACAAACAATTTCCATACCTTTGCCCTCGCTGAGGAGGGATGCGCGACGACCAGGTCCGGGAGACCTGTTTGGGCAGTGTACGCTTGGGCAAGACCCGAGCGCAGCCCCCGTGCCCAGCCCCCTCGCGCGACTCTCCCGAGGGGAGGCGTTGTGGTGAGGCCAGACACTGAGCTTTGGGGCTCCCTGAGGTTGGTACGGCCGCGAGGCCACCCCCAGTTGTCTATCACCAGCGCGGAGCATAGTGCTTCCGCTTGGGCACAGGCATAGCCGGTCCTCGGCAGTGTCGATTGCCAACATGGAGCATGGAGCTTCCACTGGTACGTGGGAGGGGGACTACCTACTGTGGAGAGTGTTGGTGAACGTAGCAATTTCAAAATTTCCTACGCACACGCAAGATCTTGGTGATGCATAGCAACGAGAGGGGAGAGTGTTGTCTACGTCCCCTTTGGCCCAGATAAAGTGTTCTCGTGCCCAAACATTTCGGGAAACATCCGGAACCCCTTCCGATGGATTCCGGAACATTTCCGGAGATCAAACACTACTATCCACATATCAATCATTACTTCCGGACCATTCCGGAGTTCCTCGTCATATCCGTGATCTAATCCAAAACTCCGAACAACATTCGGTCACCAACATACATAACTCATAGTACTATATTGTCAACGAACGTTAAGCGTGCGGACCCTACGGGTTCGAGAACTATGTAGACATAACCGAGACACCTCTCTTGTCAATAACCAATAGCGGGACCTGGATGCCCATATTGGCTCCTACATATTCTACGAAGATCTTGATCGGTCAGACCGCATAACAACATATGTTGTTCCCTTTGTCATCGGTATGTTACTTGCCCGAGATTCGATCGTAGGTATCTCAATACCTAGTTCAATCTTGTTACCGGCAAATCTCTTTCCTCGTTCCGTAATACATCATCCCACAACTAACTCATTAGTTGCAATGCTTGCAAGGCTTATAGTGATGTGCATTACCGAGTGGTCCCAGAGATACCTCTCCGACAATCGGAGTGACAAATCCTAATCTCAAAATACGCCAACCCAACAAGTACCGTTGGAGACACCTGTAGAGCACCTTTATAATCACACAGTTACGTTGTGACGTTTGGTAGCACACAAAGTGTTCCTCCGGTAAACGGGAGTTGCATAATTTCATAGTCATAGGAACATGTATAAGTCATGAAGAAAGTAATAGCAACATACTAAACGATCGAGTGCTAAGCTAACGGAATGGGTCAAGTCAATCACATCATTCTCCTAATGATGTGATCCCGTTAATCAAATGACAACTCTTTGTCCATGGCTAGGAAACATAACCATCTTTGATCAACGAGCTAGTCAAGTAGAGGCATACTAGTGACACTCTGTTTGTCTATGTATTCACACATGTATCATGTTTCCGGTTAATACAATTCTAGCATGAATAATAAACATTTATCATGATATAAGGAAATCAATAATAACTTTATTATTGCCTCTTGGGCATATTTCCTTCAGTCTCCCACTTGCACTAGAGTCAATAATCTAGTTCACATCACCATGTGATTAACACCCATAGTTCACATCGTCATGTGACCAACACCCAAAGGGTTTACTAGAGTCAATAATCTAGTTCAGATCGCTATGTGATTAACACCCAAAGAGTACTAAGGTGTGATCATGTTTTGCTTGTGAGAGAAGTTTAGTCAACGGGTCTGCCACATTCAGATCCGTATGTATTTTGCAAATTTCTATGTCAACAATGCTCTGCACGGAGCTACTCTAGCTAATTGCTCCCACTTTCAATATGTATCCAGATTGAGACTTATAGTCATCTAGATCAGTATCAAAATTTGCATCGATGTAACCCTTTACGACGAACCTTTTTGTCACCTCCATAATCGAGAAACATATCCTTATTCCACTAAGGATAATTTTGACCGCTGTACAGTGATCTACTCCTAGATCACTATTGTACTCCCTTGCAAAAATCAGTGTAGGGTATACAATAGATCTAGCACACAACATGGCATACTTTATAGAACCTATGGCCAAGGCATAGGGAATGAGTTTCATTCTCTTTCTATCTTCTGCCGTGGTCGGGCTTTGAGTCTTACTAAATTTCACACCTTGTAACACAGGCATGAACTCTTTCTTTGACTGTTCCATTTTGAACTACTTCAAAATCTTGTCAAGGTATGTACTCATTGAAAAAACTTATCAAGCGTTTTGATCTATCTCTATAGATCTTGATGCTCAATATGTAAGCAGCTTCACGGAGGTCTTTCTTTGAAAAACTCCTTTCAAACACTCCTTTATGCTTTGCAGAATAATTCTACATTATTTCCGATCAACAATATGTCATTCACATATACTTATCAAAAATGTTGTAGTGCTCCCACTCACTTTCTTGTAAATACAGGCTTCACGACAAGTCTGTATAAAACTATATGCTTTAATCAACTCATCAAAGCGTATATTCCAACTCCGAGATGCTTGCACCAGTCCATAGATGGATCGCTGGAGCTTGCACATTTTGTTAACACCTTTAGGATCGACAAAACCTTCTGGTTGCATCATATACAACTCTTCTTCAATAAATCCATTTAGGAATGCAGTTTTGTTTATCCATTTGCCAGATTTCATAAAATGCGGCAACTGCTAACATGATTCGGATAGACTTAAGCATAGATACGAGTGAGTAACTCTCATCGTAGTCAACACCTTGAACTTGTTAAAAAACCTTTTGCGACAATTCTAGCTTTGTAGATAGTAACACTACTATCAGCGTCCGTCTTCCTCTTGAAGATCCATTTATTCTCGATGAACTGCCGATCATCGGGCAAGTCAACCAAAGTCCACACTTTGTTCTCATACATGGATTTCATCTCAGATTTCATGGCCTCAAGCCATTTTGTGGAATCTGAGCTCACCACCGCTTCCTCATAGTTCGTAGGTTCGTCATGGTCAAGTAACATGACCTCCAGAATAGGATTACCGTACCACTCTGGTGCGGATCTCACTCTGGTTGACCTACGAGGTTCGGTAGTAACTTGATTCGAAGCTTCATGATCATCATCATTAACTTCCTCACTAATTGGTGTAAGCATCACTAGAACTGATTTCAGTGATGATCTACTTTCCAATTTGGGAGAAGGTACAGTTACCTCATCAAGTTCTACATTCCTCCCACTCACTTCTTTCGAGAGAAACTCCTTCTCTAGAAAAGATCCATTCTTAGCAACGAATATCTTGCCTTCGGATCTGTGATAGAAGGTGTACCTAATAGTAACTTTTGGGTATCCTATGAAGATGCACTTTTCCGATTTGGGTTTGAGCTTATCAGGATGAAACTTTTTACATAAGCATCGCAACCCCAAACTTTAAGAAACGACAGCTTAGGTTTCTTGCTAAACCACAGTTCATACAGTGACGTCTCACCGGATTTAGATGGTGCCCTTTTTAACGTGAATGCAGCTGTCTCTAATGCATAACCCCAAAACGATAGTGGTAAATCGGTAACAAACATCATAGATTGCACTATATCCAATAAAGTACGATTATGACGTTTGGACACACCATTATGCTGTGGTGTTCCAGGTGGCATGAGTTTCTGAAACTATTCCACATTGTTTTAATTGAAGGCCAAACTCATAACTCAAATATTTTTCCTCTGCGATCATATCGTAGAAACTTTTATTTTCTTGTTTATGATGATTCTCTACTTCACTCTGAAATTTTTTGAACTTTTCAAATGTTTCAGACTCGTGTTTTATCAAGTAGATATACTCATATCTGCTCAAATCATCTGTGAAGGTCAGAAAATAATGATACTTGCCGTGAGCCTCAACACTCATCGGATGGTATACATCAGTATGTATTATTTCCAATAAGTCAGTTGCTCCCTCCATTGTTCCGGAGAACGGAGTTTTTATTCATCTTGCCCATAAGGCATGGTTCACAAGCATCAAGTGATTCATAATCAATTGATTCCAAAATCCCATCAGCATGGAGTTTCTTCATGCGCTTTACACCAATATGACTTAAACAGCAGTGCCACAAAAAAGTTGCACTATCATAATTAACTTTACATCTTTTGGTTTCAATATTATGAATATGTGTATCACTACGATCAAGATCCAACAAACCATTTTCGTTGGTGTGTATGACCATAGAAGGTTTTATTCATGTAAACAGAACAACAATTATTCTCTAACTTAAATGAATAATCGTATTGCAATAAACATGATCAAATCATATTCATGCTCAAGGCAAACACCAAATAACACTTATTTAGGTTCAACACTAGTCCTGAAAGTATAGGGAGTGTGCGATGATGATCATATCAATCTTGGAACCACTTCCAACACACATCATCACTTCACCTTTAACTAGTCTCTGTTCATTCTGCAACTCCCATTTTGAGTTACTACTTTTAGCAACTGAACCAGTATCAAATACCGAGGGGTTGCTATAAACACTAGTAAAGTACACATCAATAACATGTATATCAAATATACTTATGTTCACTTTGCCATCCTTCTTATCCGCCAATTACTTGGGGTAGTTCCGCTTCCAGTGACCAGTCCCTTTGCAGTAGAAGCACTTAGTCTCAGGCTTAGGTCCAGACTTGGGTTTCTTCACTCGAGCAGCAACTTGCTTGCCGTTCTTCTTGAAGTTCCCCTTCTTCCCTTTGCCCCTTTTCTTGAAACTAGTGGTATTGTCAACCATCAACACTTGATGTTTTTCTTGATTTCTACCTTCGCCGATTTTAGCATCACGAAGAGCTTGGGAATTGTTTTTCGTCATCCCTTGCACATTATAGTTCATCACGAAGTTCTAGTAACTTGGTGATAGTGACTAGAGAACTTTGTCAATTACTATCTTATCTGGAAGATTAACTCCCACTTGATTCAAGCAATTGTAGTACCCAGACAATCTGAGCACATGCTCACTGGTTGAGCTATTCTCCTCCATCTTTTAGGCAAAGTACTATTAGAGGTCTCATACCTCTCGACACGGGCATGAGTCTGAAATACTAATTTCAACTTCTTGGAACATCTCATATGCTCCATGGCGTTTCAAAAACGTCTTTGAAGTCCCGATTCTAAGCCGCAAAGCATGGTGCACTAAACTATCAAGTAGTCATCATATTAAGCTAGCCAAACGTTCATAACGTCTGCATCTGCTCCTGCAATAGGTCTGTCACCTAGCGGTGCATCAAGGACATAATTCTTCTGTGCAGCAATGAGGATAATCATTAGATCACGGATCCAATCCGCATCATTGCTACTAACATTTTTCAACTTAGTTTTCTCTAGGAACATATCAAAAAATAATACAGGGGAGCTAAACGCGAGCTATTGATCTACAACATAGATATGCTAATACTACCAGGACTAAGTTCATGATAAATTAAAGTTCAATTAATCATATTACTTAAGAACTCCCACTTAGATAGACATCCCTCTAATCATCTAAGTGATCACGTGATCCAAATCAACTAAACCATAACCGATCATCACGTGAAATGGAGTAGTTTTCAATGGTAAACATCACTATGTTGATCATATCTTCTATATGATTCACGCTCGACCTTTCGGCCTCAGTGTTCCGAGGCCATATCTGCATATGCTAGGCTCGTCAAGTTTAACCTGAGTATTCCGCGTGTGCAAAACTGTCTTGCACCCGTTGTAGATGGACGTAGAGCTTATCACACCCGATCATCACGTGGTGTCTGGGCACGACGAACTTTGGCAACGGTGCATACTCAGGGAGAACACTTTTATCTTGAAATTTAGTGAGAGATCATCTTATAATGCTACCGTCAATCAAAGCAAGATAGGATGCATAAAAGATAAAGATCACATGCAATCAATATAAGTGATATGATATGGCCATCATCATCTTGTGCTTGTGATCTCCATCTCCGAAGCACCGTCATGATCACCATCGTCACCGGCGCGACACCTTGATCTCCATCGTAGCATCGTTGTCGTCTCGCCAACTATTGCTTCTACGAATATTGCTACCGCTTAGTGATAAAGTAAAGCAATTACAGGGCGATTGCATTGCATACAATAAAGCGACAACCATATGGCTCCTGCCAGTTGCCGATAACTCGGTTAAAAACATGATCATCTCATACAATAAAATATAGCATCATGCCTTGACCATATCACATCACAACATGCCCTGCAAAAACAAGTTAGACGTCCTCTACTTTGTTGTTGCAAGTTTTACGTGGCTGCTACGAGCTAAGAAAGAACCGTTCTTACCTACGCATCAAAAACCATAATGATAGTTCATCAAGTTAGTGCTATTTTAACCTTCTCAAGGACCGGGCATAGCCACACTCGGTTCAACTAAAGTTGGAGAAACTGACACCCGCCAGCCACCTGTGTGCAAAGCACATCGATAGAACCAGTCTCGCGTAAGCGTACGCGTAATGTTGGTCCGGGCCGCTTCATCCAACAATACCGCCGAACCAAAGTATGACATGCTGGTAAGCAGTATGACTTATATCGCCCACAACTCACTTGTGTTCTACTCGTGCATATGACATCTACGCATAAAACCTGGCTCGGATGCCACTGTTGGTGAACGTAGTAATTTAAAAATTTCCTACGCACACGCAAGATCATGGTGATGCATAGCAACGAGAGGGGAGAGTATTGTCTACGTACCCTCGTAGACCGTAAGCGGAAGTGTTATATCAACACGGTTGATGTAGTCGTACGTCTTCACGATCCGACCGATCCAAGTACCGAAAGCACGGCACCTCCGAGTTCTGCACACGTTCAGCTCGGTGACGTCCTCGCCTTCTCGATCCAGCAAGAGGGGCGAAGTAGTAGATGAGTTCCGGCAGCACGACGGCGTGGTGACGGTGTTGGTGAAGAACAATCTTCGCAGGGCTTCGCCTAAGCACTACGAAAACTATGACGGAGGATAAACTAGAGGAGACGGGGTTGCCGGCGCACGACTTGGTGTTTCTTGATGTGTCTTGGGTGCTAGCACTACCCCTCTATTTATATGTTGAGCCTTGGGGTCGAAACTTGGAGTAAAAGCCTCCACAAAGTTGGTTTCACCCAAAAGGCAAGAGTCCTTCTCGGACTCCAGGGCCAGACGCCAGGGTTCCCGGCGTATGGACCCAAACGCCAGGGACCCTGGCGTCTGGCCCCTGGACTCCGCAAAACTTCCTTTTGCGCTTTCCAAAAACCTTGTGGGCTTTCCCCTTTGGCCCAGATAAAGTGTTCTCGTGCCCAAACATTTCGGGAAACATCCGGAACCCCTTCCGATGGATTCCGGAACATTTCCGGAGATCAAACACTACTATCCACATATCAATCATTACTGCCGGACCATTCCGGAGTTCCTCGTCATATCCGTGATCTAATCCAAAACTCCGAACAACATTCGGTCACCAACATACATAACTCATAGTACTATATTGTCAACGAACGTTAAGCGTGCGGACCCTACGGGTTCGAGAACTATGTAGACATAACCGAGACACCTCTCTTGTCAATAACCAATAGCGGGACCTGGATGCCCATATTGGCTCCTACATATTCTACGAAGATCTTGATCGGTCAGACCGCATAACAACATATGTTGTTCCCTTTGTCATCGGTATGTTACTTGCCCGAGATTCGATCGTAGGTATCTCAATACCTAGTTCAATCTTGTTACCGGCAAGTCTATTTACTCGTTCCGTAATACATCATCCCGCAACTAACTCATTAGTTGCAATGCTTGCAAGGCTTATAGTGATGTGCATTACCGAGTGGTCCCAGAGATACCTCTCCGACAATCGGAGTGACAAATCCTAATCTCGAAATACGCCAACCCAACAAGTACCTTTGGAGACACCTATAGATCACCTTTATAATCATCCAGTTATGTTGTGACGTTTGGTAGCACACAAAGTGTTCCTCCGGTAAACGGGAGTTGCATAATCTCATAGTCATAGGAACATGTATAAGTCATGAAGAAAGCAATAGCAACATACTAAACGATCGAGTGCTAAGCTAACGGAATGGGTCAAGTCAATCACATCATTCTCCTAATGATGTGATCCCGTTAATCAAATGACAACTCTTTGTCCATGGCTAGGAAACATAACCATCTTTGATCAACGAGCTAGTCAAGTAGAGGCATACTAGTGACACTCTGTTTGTCTATGTATTCACACATGTATCATGTTTCCGGTTAATACAATTCTAGCATGAATAATAAACATTTATCATGATATAAGGAAATAAATAATAACTTTATTATTGCCTCTAGGGCATATTTCCTTCAGAGATCCCCCGCGGCGTGTACAGCCCCGCCCTAACACGTGGCTTGCACGGCAGGGCTAGACGAGGTGTATCTGGGCACTCGTGAGCCAGCGCGGGACTCACGAGGCCCTTCCACAAGGCGGGTTGTGCCTGGTCTTGGTTCTTGTTCGCTGTGCTGGTCCTGCGAGGTGGTCAGACAACCTGCGCCGAACAAATCTCCTGAGATTATCGCGTGAGAGGGCCAAGCACCAACGGCCACAGGAGGTGACGTGAATTGGGCCGGCCTGCCAGACAGAGCTCAGCCATTGGATTTTTTGACGCTGCAGGGACGGGCCCGAGCACAGACGCCGTGCTTAACCTACTCACACGAAGGATCCTAAAGAAAGACTGCCGGCGCGCGGCTCCCATGATGGGTGACGATCAAGCAGGTAATAGTCATAGGTAGATTAGGCATGGAAAGCAAACTGGCTTAGGTAAAGGCAGGGAAGATACACGCCACTTGGTCAGGCCTGAGCGGCTTGGGGATGATGCAGCCCGAGGGGCGCCCCCAGCAAGGTAAGCTAAAGACATAAGAAAAGGGGTACATGCCATAGGGACGGACCCACGCGGCCTGGGAATGATGCAGCCCGAGGGGCGCTCCTAGCTAAATAAACTTGGAAAATGTCACCTGGTTCTGTCGATGAAGAGATGTCTGAGCAGCTGGAGGTACGCGGTGAAGGGGTTGCTCCTCATGAGCCACCGGGGCCCTGAGCCTCGGGAGGCTCTGGGGGTCCAGGCGGTTCCTTGAGGACCTTCTCCATCTCCGTCAGGACGGCGTGATGCCTGGCCTCCTGAGTCGCCAGGATGCACTGCAAGTTGCGCTGATAGGCGGACGACACGCTCGGCGGGCCTTGCAGCGGCCCACGCACGAAGTCCAGAAGGGCTCCTGAGATGCAGCCCTGTTGAGCCCTGGGACGTCGATGCAGAGGCGCAGCCCAGCATCTTCGCCTGGATGGGGAGCTGTGCCTCGCGAGCGGGGGTCGCTGCGCATGGCCCTTGCGTCTTGCAGTTCTTGAGTGGTCCTGGTGATGAACTCCTGAGCGGTGGGCGCTCCTCGCCCTATGTTCTCCTGAGGGAAACGTTCTGTGAAGCACGCCTCCAGGTGGTGCCCGAGCGCCTCCCTCGTGATGTTGGCATGGTCTATGGCCCTCCAGAAGAGAGCCCCCGAGCCTTGCCCGAGAAGGGCGCCGGGCGCGCCTTCCTATGCAATGGAGGGAGGCGCCCCTGGCGCGGGTGCTGATCCTGACGAGGTTCCAGTCGCGACGCCACCCTCCTGAGGTCCTGCACAGCGCAACTGCTTCTTCTTCTTGGGGGTGGCCTCAGGAGGGCACTCGCCCTTGCTGTCGGGGTCGTCGATTGCTGTAGCTTGGAAGGCACGCTCTAGGGAGCACACCGCATCTCTTTCTTTGCATGGGACCGTGATGATTCCGCCGCTTCCCAGCATCTTGAGGACATTGAAGCCGTGATGGGTCACCGCCATGAACTTGGCCAGGGCTGGATACCCGAGGATGGCATTGTACGGCAGACGGATGTGCGCGACATCAAAGTCGATGAGTTCGGTGCGGCCGTCCTGTCACACCGAGGGGTGCAACGAGGACGCTTGCTGCTCGTTCCCCACCGGGCGGTGGCGGCAGGCGACGGAGAGCGATGGGGTGGCCCGCCGACAGGGGCCGTCTGAGCAACGCGGGTGGCGAGGGTAGCCCGGCGCTCGGCGCGGGCGCGGCGTGCGTCCACCATGGGGACGATGAAGCGACGTGACGCGGAGCGACGGAAGGGAAGCTTCGGCGCACCCCTACCTGGCGCGCCAAATGTCGGATCACGGGTTCTGGCAAAACCCTTAAGGTTCCAACTCTGGGGTGCGCGTGAAGTTCTCCCCCTGCCGATCCACGTCCTAGCTTGCTAAGATCTCAAGGGCAAACTCAACGAACTGACAACACGAGGGACACAAGATTTATACTGGTTCGGGCTACCGTTGTGGTGTAATACCCTACTCCAGTGTGGTGGTGGTGGATTGCCTCTTGGGCTATGGATGAACAGTTACAAGGGGAAGAACAGCCTCCTGAGGTTGAGGTGTTCTTGCGCTCTGTGTGTGGGTGAGGATTCTTCTCTGTGGGTGAGGATTACTCTCTCGGTCCCCCTCCTACCGTGGTGGCTGGTCCTATTTATAGGGGCCCTGGTCCTCTCCCCAAATATTGAGCGGGAAGGGAGCCAACAACGGCCAATTTGAAAGGGGGCAACTAGTACAGCTTATCCTGACAAAAGCGGTCTTCGCCTGCAAAAGGCTCTGGTGGTGACGCCGCCTCAGGCTCCATGGTGACCTCCATCTTGCAGTCCTGCTGGTCTTGGTCTCGTTGCACCGATATGGAAACCTTGGCTTGACGCCTCAGTACTCCGCGCCTGCGCTCGCTTCCTTAGCACCAAAGGGGAAACAAGGACACTGCGCGCGCTGGTGCCGGCCTGGCGCCCGCATGAAATTGATCGTCATGGCTCACGTCACGAGAACCTCGCAAGGTTTGCCTTCCCTTGATCTCTCCGCCCCTCGCGAGCCAACCTGGTGAGGCCGCTCCTAAGGAGGTCTTGTGTCATCCGCCTTGCGAGGCTTGGCCCCTCGCGAGGCTCTTGAACGCCTTGTTGATGAAGATGGGCCGTACAGTCCCACGCGCAGAGCCACGCCGTGGGCCGTAGGCAGGCAAGTCTGGGGACCCCCATTCCCAGAACGTCGACAGGTGGTTTGTTTTATTTCGCTAACGGAGCTCATGAGATTTTCTGTTGAGTTTTGTGTTGTGAAGTTTTCAAGTTTTTGGGTAAAGATTTGATGGATTTTGGAACAAGGAGTGGCAAGAGCCTAAGCTTGGGGATGCCCAAGGCACCCCAAGGAAAAATTCAAGGACAACCAAAAGCCTAAGCTTGGGGATGCCCCGGAAGGCATCCCCTCTTTCGTCTTCGTCTATCGGTAACTTTACTTGAGGCTATTTTTTATTCACCACATGATATGTGTTTTGCTTGGAGCGTGTTGTATGATTTGAGTCTTTGCTTTTTAGTCTACCACAATCATCCTTGCTGTACAAACCTTTTGGAGAGACACCCATGATTCGGAATTTATTAGAATACTCTATGTGCTTCACTTATATCTTTTGAGCTAGATAATTTTGCTCTAGTGCTTCACTTATATCTTTTAGAGCACGGTGGTGGTTTTATTTTATAGAAACTATTGATCTCTCATGCTTCACTTATATTATTTTGAGAGTCCTTTAGAACAACATGGTAATTTGCTTTGGCTATAAAATTAGTCCTAATATGATAGGAATCCAATATGTGTATAATAAAAACTTTCATATAGAGCACATTGAATACTATGAAAAGTTTGATACTTGATGACTGTTTTGAGACATGAAGATGGTGATATTAGAGTTGTGCTAGTTTAGTAATTGTGAATTTGAAAAATACTTGTGTTGAAGTTTGCAAGGCCCGTAGCATGCACGTATGGTAACCGTCGTGTAACAAATTTGAAACATGAGGTGTTCTTTGATTGTCATCCTTATGAGTGGCGGTCGGGGACGAGCGATGGTCTTTTCCTACCAATCTATCCCCCTAGGAGCATGCGCGTAATGCTTGGTTTTTGATGACTTGTAGATTTTGGCAATAAGTATGTGAGTTCTTTATGACTAATGTTGAGTCCAAACTTGCGAGATATATTGGTGCAAACTTCGCCGGTGCATCCAAACCCCGTGATATGATACGCTCTATCACACATAAACCTCCTTATATCTTCCTCAAAACAGCCACCATACCTACCTATTATGGCATTTCCATAGCCATTGCGAGATATACTGCCATGCAACTTTCCACTGTTCCGTTTATTATGACACGCTTCATCATTGTCATATTGCCTTGCATGATCATGTAGTTGACATCGTATTTGTGGCAAAGCCACCATGCATAATTTATCATACATGTCACTCTTGATTCATTGCCTATTTCGGTACACCGCCGGAGGCATTCATATAGTCATATTTTGTTCTAGTATCGAGTTGTAAATAAATAGAAGTGTGATGATCATCATTAATAGAGCATTGTCCCATAAAAAAGCAAACAAATAAAAAATAGAAAGGCCCAAAAAAGAGAAAAAGAAACAAAAGGGACAATGCTACTATCCTTTTTCCACACTTGTGCTTCAAAGTAGCACCATGATCTTTATGATAGAGAGTCTCTTATTTTGTCACTTTCATATACTAGTGGGAATTTTTCACTATAGAACTTGGCTTGTATATTCCAACAATGGGCTTCCTCAAATGCCCTAGGTCTTCGTGAGCAACCAAGTTGGATGCACACCCACTTAGTTTCTTTTGTTGAGCTTTCATACATTTATAGCTCTAGTGCATCCGTTGCATGGCAATCCCTACTCCTTGCATTGACATCAATTGATGGGCATCTCCCTAGCCCGTTGATTAGCCACGCCAATGTGAGACTTTCTCCTTTTTTGTCTTCTCCACACAACCCCCATCATTATATTCTATTCCACCCATAGTGCTATGTCCATGGCTCACGCTCATGTATTGCATGAAACTTGAAAAGGTTTGAGAAATACTGAAGTATGAAACAATTGCTTGGCTTGTCATCGGGGTTGTGCATGATGAGGGCATTTTTGTGTGACGAAAATGAAGCATGACCAAACTATATGATTTTGTAGGGATGAGCTTTCTTTTGCCATGTTCTTTTGAGAGGACATAATTGCTTAGTTAGTATGCTTGATGTATTTTTATTTTTATGTCAATATTAAACTTTTATCTTGAATCTTTCGGATCTAAACATTCATGCCACAACAAAGAAAATTACATTGAAAATTATGTTAGGTAGCATTCCACATCAAAAATTCTGTTTTTATCATTTACCTACTCGAGGACAGCAGGAATTAAGCTTGGGGATGCTTGATACGTCTCCAACGTATCTATAATTTTTTATTGTTCCATGCTATTATATTATCTGTTTTGGATGCTTAATGGGCTTTATTATGAACTTTTATATCATTTTCGGGACTAACCTACTAACCAAAGGCCCAGTGCAAATTGCTGTTTTTTTGCCTATTTGAGTGTTTCGCAGAAAAGGAATATCAAACGGAATCCAAACGGAATGAAACCTTCGCGAGGATCGTTTTTGGAACAAACGCAATCCAGGAGACTTGGAGTGGACGTCAAGGAAGCAACGAGGCGACCACGAGGTAGGAGGGCGCGCCCAGGGGGGTAGGCGCGCCCCCACCCTCGTGGGCCCCTCGTAGCTCCACCGGCCTACTTCTTTCGCCTATATATACTCATATATGCCGAAAACATCCAGGAGCACCACAAAACACTTTTTCCACCGCCGCAACCTTCTGTACCCGTGAGATCCCATCTTGGGGCCTTTTCCGGTGCTCCGCCGTAGGGGGAATCGATCACGGAGGGCTTCTACATCAACACCATAGCCTCTCCGATGATGTGTGAGTAGTTTACCACAGACCTTCGGGTCCATAGTTATTATCTAGATGGCTTGTTCTCTCTCTTTGGATCTCAATACAAAGTTCTCCTCGATTCTCTTGGAGATCTATTCGATGTAATACTTTTTGCGGGGTGTTTATCAAGATCCGATGAATTGTGGGTTTATGATCAAGATTATCTATGAAGAATATTTGGTTCTTCTCTGAATTCTTATATGCATGATTTGATATCATTGCAAGTCCCTTCGAATTATCGGTTTAGTTTGGCCTACTAGATTGATCTTTCTTGCAATGGGAGAAGTGCTTAACTTTGGGTTCAATCCTGCTGTGTCCTTTCCCAGTGACAGTAGGGGCAGCAAGGCACGTATTGTATTGTTACCATCGAGGATAAAAAATATGGGGTTTATATCATATTGCTTGAGTTTATCCCTCTACATCATGTCATCTTGCTTAATGTGTTACTCTGTTCTTATGAACTTGATACTCTAGATGCATGCTGGATAGCGGTTGATGTGTGGAGTAATAGTAGTAGATGCAGAATTGTTTCGGTCTACTTGTCGCGGACGTTATGCCTATATACATGATCATGCCTAGATATTCTCATAAATATGCACTTTTCTATCAATGCTCGACAGTAATTTGTTCACCCACCGTAGAATTTGCTCTCTTGAGAGAAGCCACGAGTGAAACCTATGGCCCCCGGGTCTTTTTTCCATCATATAAGTTTCCGATCTATTTTATTTTGAAATCTTTACTTTCCAATCTATACCATAAAAATACCAAAAATATTTATCTTATTATCTCTATCAGATCTCACTTTTGCAAGTGGTCGTGAAGGGATTGACAACCCCTTTATCGCGTTGGTTGCAAGGTTCTTATTTGTTTGTGCAGGTACTAGGCGACTTGCATGTAACCTCCTACTGGATTGATACCTTGGTTCTCAAAAACTGAGGGAAATACTTACGCTACTTTGTTGCATCACCCTTTCCTCTTCAAGGGAAAACCAACGCATGCTCAAGAGGTAGCACCCCCTCCCCTCCTCCCAGGACGTGGCCTTGAGGTGCTGTTGAAGTATGAGCTCATCCAATAAGGTGAGGATCTCCTCTGATTTTTTGCCAAATATTCATTATGATTCGCTATATGATGAATTGCTATGAGCTACTTCTGCTGCTGCTATATGATGCATTACTATGAGCTGCTCCTGCTGCTACCATATGATGAATTGTTATGAGCTTCTGCTGCTATATGATTAATTACTACAATGGGTTCAATTTGTGATGTTTGCGAGTCATATTAATTTTCATATGGGCAGCAAAATGAAAAAAATATAATGCAATCTAGACTTTTCATTGATCATACCAAAGATAAGCTGAAAAGGAAGGCAATGAAAAGAACTGGTTGGCATATTACCTGAGCTTATACTCACAGGTGCTTATTTTAGGATAACTCATAATAATTGTCCCTAAAAAACTTGGCCAATAGAACTGACATACAAATAACATGTCACGATGATTGCAATGGAGGAGTGACCTACCATAGCACACTGTATAGGCTCACCGTTGCCTCTCCTTTCTTTGCGATGTTCCATGAAATTGCCACATACATCTTGCACTTTTTCATTGCGTAACCCTATCTGGAAGTTGGCACGGCTAATTTCAGACATCTCTACATGATAATACATTACATATCCCTTGCGCATATTTAAACCACCAATTAACGATTGTGTGCGTAGCATAAATTAGCCGTGACTCTGTGTGCTGGACTAGCAGGCACTCTAAGGGAGCCTAATGTAGTGCACTGGAATTCCTACATGCCACCTACGATTTTGTGTAATGTACTACCTCTGTTCCTAAATATATGTCTTTGTGGAGATTCTAGTATGGACCACATATAGATGTATATAGATCACTGTTCAAGAAATCTATCGATTCAGCGATTAATCTTCCCATTTATCGCTAATCGGTGGGTGACCGATAAGATAATGCCTTATCTTCATCGTTTATCTTTTGGACCGATTTATCGCTCTGACAAGTGATTTATCAGGAATCTACTGATAAATCCGACCTATTCATAGCATTATGTTTGCAAAAACTATGTTTATTTATGTTTTGTGGACATTCTTACGCAAATATGTATTGTTGTCCTATTTTGTTTGTCATTATAGGAGGATTCAAAGGCTAGGAAGCAAGGTAACACTTAAGGCAAATATTGTTTTGGTGTTGAATATAGCGTATTTTAGTGTTGGAAACCAGAGATTTGCAAAAAAATCCGATTAATAGTCTACCGATAAAATCGATTAATCGGCTGATTTCCGATTAATCTCTAACCCCTAGCTGACCGAGACGATAACGATAAGCGATATCCTCAACATTGATATAGATGCATTTTCGAGTGTAGATTCACTCATTTTGCTCTGTATGTAGCCTATAGTGGAATCTCTAGAAAGACTTATATTTAGGAACGGAGGTAGTATCATGTATGACATCTACATATCTAATTTATCAGCCAGTAGTAGAAATCATTGTCTACACAAAGGGATTATTGGTCAAAAATCCTAGCAAAGCACGCTGGCAGGCACACAACAATACAAGAGAGAGAGACACACACACTTACAAGATCATAGCAATGCCTCAGTCCAGGAACTTGGTTGGCCAAGCTGTTAGATCCAGAAGAAACATCGTCCTTGTAGTTTTTGCCAGCTCCATAACATGTAACAGCGACCTGTTAGTATATTTGATGTACATCGGGCAGGTGATGCTGGACGGGTTTAAAGGTGACAAGTACCTAGGCCATGGCGGGTGCTTGGCATCTTGCCAAATGGTGGGAATCAGGTTAGAAACGTCAAGGTTGATGACACTGCACTAGCTGTTGGGGTCCGGTAAGGAGATCTAGAACCGTCGAGTAGGGTGTTTATGGAGTGGCTCCAGTAGGGTGGACTACGGTGTGGGCGAAGCGGATCTGAGGCCGTGGACGAGGGCGTCGGTGAAGCTACTCCAGTGGTTGGGTTCAGGATGGTGTCGACGATGCGGATCTGCGGCTGTGGACGGGGTGTCAGAAGCTGTTGCGGTAGGTTGGACGAGGGTGCGACGAAGCGTATCTGAGGCCGTGGACTTGTGAGTTGACAAAGCGGCCCCGATAGGGTTGAGAATGGTATAGGCAAAGCTACTCCGGTAGGGTTGACGATGGTGTCGGCGAAGCGGCTCCTGTAGGGTTCAGGAAGGTGTCGGCGAAGAGGATCAGAGGCTGTCGACGGGGGCGTCGGTGGGGTGGCTCTGGGGTGTGTGGACGAAGCGTCTCCGGTGGGGAGTATGAAGGAGCCGCTGTAGATGCACTACGGTTGACGAGAGTACCGGCGAAGCAGATCCGGTGCCGTGGACAAGGCCGGCACCGAATGGGCTGTGGTACAGTGGTGGATGAGTAGTCTACTTGTTTCTAGGGGAGGTGGGAGGGGTAGATGCGGCCGCAGAAGAAGATCCGGTGAGGTGGATGCCGCTGGCAGTGAATGGGTTCTGGTACGCTGGTGGATGAGCAGTCTAGGGTTTCGAGAAGGGAGGGGTAGAAAGGCCGATG